>NC_050456.1:21989100-22197686 GCF_903995425.1 Onychomys torridus
CGATACACATTTTAAACCTCTAGTTTCTGGCGGAGAATAAATGCTAGCTTTCTGTAGGTGAGTGTGGAGGGGATGAATTAGGCGATGGCTGCAGAATGTAAACACAGAACTGATGCATTTGTCGCCATGCAGAGATTTGCTAAGGGAACAGTAATGGAGAAACATCGAAAATTCTAATCATCTCCTCCAGTCCACACCTTGTAATCACACTTCCCCCACTGCAGCTCATGACATAAAATGCTGAATTTTTAATGAGTTTAACCACTTGCATTACAAAAAGGAGAGGGATGGGGGATGAAGGTTCCACAGATGCAATGGTGTATCACGTTTGTGTTTTGTCTGTTAGGTGGAGGTGGTTTTTTTGTTGCATTAATAAGCATCCCATATGCCATTAAAACAGAGAAGGAAGACATTTTTCTTTATGCACAAATGCAGAAGAAATGAAAATAGTGTTCATGTTTATTTGCCCACTTTGTTTGAATGTTTCCATTTAGCAAGTCTCATTCAAAGGACGGCTTTAAAATTAAATTTCCTAAATATTATAGTAAATGGTTTTAATGATGTGCAAACAAGTCAATAAAATAGAAATGATCACTTAAAAATCTAAACTATTACTGCTATGTCTCTTAAATAAAGACATAAGAACTATCACTAACCCTCTCCAATGCCAGGTTTTCTGGAATGACAGTATAATCATATTGTTATATACTTAATATAAAAAGATCACTATATGCAATAATATTTACTGAAAAATAATATTCAAATAGCTGGACATTCCTAATTATTACTTATTTTTTCAACATTTTATTTATTCTGTGTTCCTGTGTGTGTGCAGTGGTTGGATAACAGCTTTTAGGAGTTCATTCTCTCTTCCCATCATGTGGGTCCCAGGATTGAACTCCAGGCATCAAGTTTGGGCAGGCGCCCATTGAACCATCCCTCTGGCCCTCTTGTTTATGTGTGTGTGTGTGTGTGTGTGTGTGTGTGTGTGTGTGTGTGTGTGTGTGTGTGTGTGTGTACATATATACACACATCATATCTATACATATATATTATAATTTAAAAAAGGACATTCTAAAAAATGTACTAATTGTTTTCTTGGCACATTTTTTAAGGATTTTATTAGTCTTATCCTTGAATGAGGGTTGAGTGTTTCTTATGCACCATAATTCTTCTGATTGTAGATGATATATTCCCTGAGGATCCAAACCTACATTTGTATTTTGTGCAATGTCTTATCTAGAAAAGACATTCAAGATCTGCTGTTGAAACTTGTTGAAGACCTTCAACATTGTTCCAAAGAAATGTCTCCACCTGTAATCCTCCTCTTACTCTGGGAAGGAAAGTTTGGTATCCTACTCAGGTGTGCATGTTTGAAGCCATGCGTGTAGCCAAAATTTAACCATTTTTTTCTTCTGACCATTAAGTTCTGGGAAGGCTCTTTAAGGAAAAGCCCTGTGACTCCTTCTGCTGTCCTTTGCCATTTTCCCTTGGAACCATCAAGGACAATTTTCTCTGTGCTTGCACATCCCTTTACAGACTGAAGGATAAATTGTAGTTTAAAACTTAGCGGTTGTATATAACACTTAAAACCTGACAAGGACTTTTAATAATCATCAACTCTCTTAAATTTTAGTTCTCTGATGAGAAACTGAGTAGGGGTCCTAAGTAATTACTTTGATAAAGTGTAAAAGAAGTCTTTTGTGTTAAGCAAGCTTCTGTAAACCTATACTATCTCTGGGTTTTTGACTTCCATGAAAAAGTTGTGACATACTTTAACTTTTTGGTTTTGTCCTAATCTCTTTTGTTTTATTTTGGAATCATCATTTTTCCTTAGGACAAAATCTCCATGATAATTTCCCTCTTCTTTAGTTGAGAAAACTTGTTGTTGTTGTTTTTAAACCAAATATATATTATATAACTACCTATATACGTATTTCCTATTTCATGGTTCTTATCTGATTTAGTTCCTTATAAAATAGAAAGCAATTTAATTTTAATAAGACAATATATTTCAGAAAAATATTGGAAACACATACCAAATATATTAACAGTTTCAGGATTTTTTTTAAATCAATAAACTTAAATTAACCATTTTGGAGATAATCAAATTCTATAATAGCAGGTACTTTGAAAATATTTTTGATTTTTTTGGTGGGGGGAATTGGGTTTTTGTTTGTTTGTTTTTGTTTTTGTTTTGAGACAGGTGTTACCCTGGCTTTCCTAGAATTAGCTCTGTAGACCAAGCTGGCCTTGAGCCCAGAGATCTGCCTACCTCTGCCTCCCAAATGCTCCCGAGGATTAAAGGTGTGCACCACCACTGCCTGGCCCAGAAATTGCTTTTGTAATAAACGATCTTCAACAATGCTTCAGAGAAATCCCAGATAAGGCCTAAAGAAGTCAGCAGTTAAGGACAGGACAGAGGTACAATGCCCCATTGCCACTCTCAGCAGCCTAAGTACTTTCTCTAAACCTGTAGGGACCTCATTAATCATGGTGGCACACACCTTTAATCTGAGTCCTGAGGAGGCACAGAGATAGGCAGATCTCCATGAGTTTGAGGGCAGCTTAGTTTACACAGTGAGTTTCAACCAGGCCAGCAAGGGCTACATATTGAGACTTTGTCTCAAAAGGAAACTTTTAGGAAACCTCAACTCAGAACTGACTGGGATTCCTGGCTTTGATGCAGAAAAGAAGTTCAAGACTAGCAAATATGAAGCAGAGTTTTGTAATAAAGATATTTTAATCTATATTTAAGGATGCATGTTAAGAGAGAAGCATTCAGAAATAAGACACATCAGAAAGCATGGTTATAGGCTTTTCTAAGAGAGAGTTGCCAAGATTAAGTTTAACATTCTGAAGAAGTTTAACCCACCAAAAGATGCTGAGGCATGAAATGAGTGTGGGAGAACACAATGTATTCCATAGCATGTTAGGGTTTATTAGAGGTATTAGTTACTAGAATATCATAGACCCCCATGGTCCGGGAGGCTGTGCTACCGACCCAGTGAAATCTGATGATTCCCTTCTCACTGAGTGTACTAGTCAGAGTTCTCTAGAGTAACAGAATTTATAGAATGAGTTGCCCCTCTTTCCTTGCAGGCTTTGGTCCAGCTAATCCCAAAATGGCTGGCTATGAATGAAGAGCCCAAGAATCCAGTAGTTGCTCAGTCCAAGAGGCTGGATGTCTCAGCTGGGCTTCTGGATATGCTGGAATTCCAAAGAAGTCGGGTCTACTGCCAGTGAAAGAATGGGCATGCTAGCAAGATGAGGGCAAGCAAGCAGAGAGAAAAAGCTTCTTTCTTCCATGTCCTTAGATAGACTTCTAACAGAAGGTATAACCCAGATTAGAGGTGTGACTTCCCACTTCAAGACCCAGATTAAAGGCCTATATCTTTCCACATCAAGATTGGAATTAGAAGTGGTTCTTCAAATTAAGAAAAAAAAATCCCTCACAGGTGTGCCCTCTATTGGGGGGGGGGGTTGTTAGCTCCAGATGTAGTGAAGTTGACAACCAAGAATAGTCATCACACTGATCTCCTCTCAAAGTGGCAGGAACTATGCAAGCATATTTAGGCTATCCATAAGGTGACAATCTCATCCTTGTAGAAAGAGAGATAGAAGAGGACCATGGCCTTTACAAAAATAATAACGGCTTTGTTGGACCTTTTATGCTCAGAACAGTGTTTAACTTCCCTAACCTGCATCCTCTTCATTATGCACTTTATATACCCCTTCCCTTAACCTCTTCATTCAAATGCCCTAAAGCTCCAGTCACCATTCTTTGAGTCTACTGTGTCCTTTCATGACTTTGGGCCCTTAAACAAATCAATCATCCTGCCTCTAGAGATAGTGTCACCTACCAAAGTCATACTTATCACCTCAGTTCTGGTTCAGACACTACTTTTGTCAAGCCTTACTGACTATTCCCTGCCTTCAGGTGATTGTTTTATTTCTGATGACAATGCCACTTGTCATAATTGTAGTGGTTGGCACATCTCTTTTACCTTCCATGCTGTACTCCCTTAGAAGAAGAGAATGTATTTTATCTTCCTTATACCCACAACAGCTGGTAGTCCCTGAGATATAATAAAGTTTCAGCAAATGTATGAGTGGATGGATGGATGGACAATACATTTATTAGACAATTACTTGTTTAATGCTTGCCTTGGTCCAGGCTCTGACAAGGTGCTCAGAATGCAAAATGTCCAAGGAAACAGACATGGCTACTCCTAATATTTGGAATCCAAAGACAAATCAGAAACTATATCAAACACAAAACATAAGAAATTTACTTTTGCATGTGCTGTGTAGGACACTTACCTGGTCCTGAAATAAAAACACAGTGGATCTGTTTCAGCAACACCATTGAGAAAGGACTCTCTGAGAAATAGCATGTCAGGTATAAGCTGGAAGACAAAGAATTCCCAGAAGAATGTTCCAGAAAAGAAAATAATATAAAGGAAAAATCCACAGGACAAGAAATAATGGCTTAAAATTTTGGAATGCTTGAAGAATTAAAAAAGGCAAAGATAATCAAGAAGGCAAGAGCATGGCAATTAAGAGAAGGACTATCAGAGGTCTAGCCTAGGCAAGAAATTGTTAGCCAATGGGAGAAGCTTGTTTCTTGAGTCTGAGTGAAGGAGTAAGTCAGCTTGTGTCTTATAATGACTACTCTTGACAATGTAAGTGAAAATAATTAGAGGATAGGAATGACTGGAGGCAATATATACAAGTAAGAGGCACCAGAGGCTTGAATGAAGCTGTAGCAATGCCAACTGGGAGAAACTGGAGATGCACTGTGGAGGATATCATAAGGAGTGGCTTATGGGAAAGGAAGAAAAGAAGTCAAGATGACTCTTTAGCTTCTGGCTATTTGTTTAACAAGGAAGGACCAAGTATGAGAAGAATTGGAGGATTTGGAGAGTTTGAGAATGCAGTTACCTTTTAAACATCAGGGCCTAAAATAATTGAAGTCAGGTGATTGGTGTAAAGTGTAAAGCTCAGAGGAGAGTGGCTGGAGGCATCACTATAGAAATGACACTTAAGGCAATGATAAAAGGTATGAAGAAAAAGGCCCCACCTAAGCTCTGACCCACCAGAGATCTTAGCTGTGATAGAAGATCAGCTGGGGAACAATCCTTAAAATGAACTTAGGATGTTGGAGAAGAAAAAAAGTGGAACAACTAAGGATTTGTTGCAACCCGTGCTAACACCTAGACTGGAGGGATAAATGGCCCTTTTCCTCTTCTTGTTGGCAGGTTTTTTGTTCTGCCAACCCACCCCCAAATTACCACACAGAGACTTACTAATTATAAATGTTTGGCCGATAGCTTAGGCTTGTTGCTAACTCACTCTTTCAACTTAAATTAAACCATATTTCTTATCTACCTTCTGCCATGTGGTGGTACCTTTTTTCAGCATGGCTTGTTTATCTCCTGCTTCCTCTGTATCCGCTGGCGACTCCACACTTCCTCTCAGTCTTCTCTCTCAGTTTTGCTCTTCCACCTAATCTTTTGCTGCTTGACTATGGGCCACTCAGCTCTCTATTAACAACTCATCGTCACAGTGTACTAAAGGATTGTCCCACAGCATCTTCTATGTCCCAGGGCATTCTCATGTCATTCTAATTTCAATTTTTACATCTAAATTAGTGTTTAAATCCCCACATTCCTACAAGCCTGAAGATCTTCCTCTGATTATTCTACCAGTACCTCTAGCTCAGTTCATTTTCTCCATCTATTCAATGGGACTGCAACCTGGAAATCAAGAGCACACCCACCACTGAAGTCTCATTCTCTCTAGTTAATAAAAAATTCCAAATCTTGTTTTTTTTTATCTCTAATATTTATCAGCCTAAGTTTCCATATGAAAAATATAGTGACATTTAAAGTATCCACAGTTACTGCAGATGATAACTAAAACTCACTTATTCAGAGAAACAGTGGCACTGTTTTTAAGATATTTTCTTTTAATCTCTCTTCTTTTAGTTTACATTCGGACTAAAATATGGCATCAGAAAAATTCTAAGAGAATCTACAAGGAGGTTTAGAATGGCAAAGCTACTCAATGTTATCAAAGGGAACTGTTTAGTTCTATTTTGTAAGGAAATTTAGGAATGAATTACTAAAAACAGAGGTAGAAATGGAGATGGTCAGGAAGGGCCCAGGCTGTCTGTTTACCTGTTCATTAGTGAAGAGAACTTTCCCTGCAAGGAAGAACTTAGTAAGTGACTAGTGATGTTTTGAGTTATTCTCTGGACACTTCCACACACCCCTATTGGTTAGTGATGTTTCATTTTGTTCACATCCCCACTGAGGTTGAATGCTGACTATTTTTCTGAGTGGTGATATGTTCCTATTCTGCCTTTTTTATGAGCCTTTTGGGAACAGAGGCACACCCTTGTGAGATCACTGCCCAGAATGAACCATGGTCCAACACATTACTTCCTAGAGTTAAAATGGACAGAAGCCTCTACAAGAATGTCCCCAGTGACCTAGATGTGGTATTCTAAGGAGGTTTTCTACAGAGCACTCAGTCAAGAGCAATATCCTCATTGTGCCCCTAGATTTCTGGTGGAGGAGAGGTTGTAGCATTTGGGCAAACTGTTCTTAAACTCACTGACTATTGTTTAATATCTCTGTTATCTTACTTGTCATATAGGAATTTGACATAAACTTTTTTTATTTGTGTGTGTGTGTGTGTGTGTGTGTGTGTGTGTGTGTGTGTGTTTGCTTACGTGTGCATATGGGGTGTGCATGAGCCTGTGTGTGCAAAAGCCAGCAGAGGGTGTTAGATCCCTCAGATCTGGAGTTCCAGGTTTGTAGGATTCTGGGCTTGTTCTGAGAGCCTGGGATCCAAACTCTTACCCTGATGACTGTGAAGCAAGTACTCTAAATCACTCAGGCATATTTACAGCCCCTGCATGCTTTTCATCTTTTTTTTTCTAATCATTAATTAGTTTTATTCTTTAAAATACATTCTTAGACCAGTGGCTGTTCTTTCAGGTCCCATGACTTCACAAACCTCTTAGCATTCATCCATACACACCACTGACATTCTGCATACTTACTTCCTCTTCCACATCTTTAATAAAAATGCAAAGTGACGCTAGATTTAACATTTTCTGGGTGACTTCCCACCAGTCACGCCTCTTCTTGCAACTACACATATTATATGTGGTTTCTTTTATTTTTTAAATTCATGATGCTTGGAATCAAATTCAAGGTTTCATCCATGCTGAATAAGGGCTCTAACCACTGAGCTACATTCCCAGTCCCTGACATAATTTTTCTTTAATTTGTGAGATTATAAAATCAGCAAAGCATGTCTCCATTTCCTTCCCTTCCTCTAAACTTTCCCTTGAGCTATATCCATAGAGTCTCACCAACAGGACTACTTAACCATGAGCTGAATAAGGACAACAATAGATATGTCAGAGTGGGTGGGGGAAGCCCAAGAGATCTCAACCCTACACAAAGTAGTGCAGGCAACTGAAGTGGTGGAAACAGTCTTCCCCAGGGAAGAGCACACCAATTGGTTATCCAATACCAATGGTCATCCCTGAAAGCATACATGCATGTGACATTATAACAGCACAAGCTGATTCTATTTAATAATACACACATACATACATAGGTGCATACATATATACCTATATACATATACTTTCTGAAACTTTAATACATAAATATAGTAATCTAAACATTATCTCTTTAAATTCTCTGTGGAAATTTAGAGCATTCATAATGACTGCTTGTGAAAAGCCAAACTATAGGATTTTGTGACACACCTCTTTTCTCCATAGTTGAGTCTTGGGAAAGGTGAGACTAGGGGGAGGCCTTCATTGGCTCTGACAGCTAAGGGTAGTAAGTTGTGTCTGGCTTACATTTAGTCCTGGTGACTACCCAGCAGCCAGATAGAACTAGTTTTCTAAGAAAAGACACCATGAAATAGCAGTTTTAAGATGGTCAGAAATGTTAATGGAGGGGTTTGAGTTTGTGAGCATACTAAAAGGAAAGAAAGGAAGGGTCCCTGGGTCCACCATGCACTCGAACCCAGCATCGCTTCCTCTCCTCCCTGAGGGGACTTCGTTCTCAGTGTCCTAGAGAACCCAAAGCCACAGGGATTGTGACAGTGGCAATAAATAAAAAGTCTATCCAGTGCATTCCATGCAAAAGTAGTTCAGTGTTCTTTGGCCTCTGATTGATTAAAAATAAATCTAAAAATTAAAAATTAAAAAAAGAAAGAAAAGAAAAAGCCCAGCATGTTGAAACTCCTTTTCCTTTGCAGCAAGCCCCCAAGGGTTTATGATTCAACAATTTGAGCCTGTGTATAAAAGTGATTACAGGAGTGGTTCTCAACCTGTGGGTCACAACTCCCTTGAGGATCGAATGACCCTTTCCCTGGGATCACCTAAGACCATGGGAAAACACAGATATTTAAATTACAAGTCATAACAGTAGCAAAATGACAGTTATGAAGTAGCAATGAAAATAATTGTATGGTTGGGGGTCACCACAACATGAGGAACTGTATTAAAGGGTCACAGCATTAGGAAAGTTGAGATCTGATGCACTATAATACCAATGATTTAAAATCACTCAGACAATAGTTCAGAAAATTAAAAATGCAATAAATGAAGTATATTACCATTATTAAATATGCACTAGAATTAATAGTAAGCATTTTACTTCTCCTCAGTGAAGAAAATAAAAAGCATTCATATATGTATGTATGTATGTATGTATGTATGTATGTATGTATAGGAAATATCCCAGTGTATGAATTGAATGGAAATGTCTTTTAAAATGCTACATATGTGACAGCGTGAGGAAGAGCATTATTAAGGAATTTCACAGAATTTTTATGTAAAGTCTTATTATGCCATGTTATCTCAGGGACACTTTGTAATATTTACCAAGTCTTCTGAGGGTTCATTTATTCAGGTCATATTTTAAGGAAGAACTTATAAGATTCAGATCTATAATGTCATTCTGTAATATGCCCAACTGATCCCATTAAATCCAGCCCTACCCAGGCAGTATAATGATGTGAAGAGTTCGCTTTCTTTCCATTGTTACCCCTTCCTTGAAGTGCAGTCCTTGTGGATTAAGAGAACGGTTCTTCTTTGCCTCTCTCTCCAGGCCGAGGTTCAGCTCTGCTGCCTGGAGGCACAAAGGGATGCTGTGGAGCAGATGTCTCTCAAGCTGTACAGTGAGCAGTACACCAGTGGTAACAAGAGGAAGGAGGAATTTGCTGACATGTCCAAAGTGCAGTCAGTGGGAAGCAATGGGTAAGGACGGTCCTGTGGGTTGTTTTCTTCTCACGAATTTCCTTCCTAGCTAGCAGACAAGGAAAGGCTCACTGGAGTGCTGGAGTTGAGGACCTGTGGGTTTTATCAGCCGCTACCACCTAAGTCAAAACTTCTGAACTTCGTTACTGTCTTGTAAAAGACAGCTTTGTGTTTCTTAGGAGTGTTTTCGAGACTATATTTTATCGATAATAATTGGTCTTTCTTCTTCATCGACTTTTTTCAAAATTTATGTCCCCTCCCTTTGACCTCACTGCCTATGTTGAGGTTTGTTTATCGAATTTCTAAATACTAGAACTTCATTGGAAACATGGAAGGACACAGTATAGAGATCCAGTCATTGTTTAGAAACCATGGTTTAGCCACTTCGATTCACACAAAGTCAGCAAGTATTGTAGACTAGTTCTTGACTTTTTTTTTTTTTTTTTTAATATTTGAGTCAGGGTCACATGTAATCCAGGCTGGACTTAAGCTCACTTTGTAGCTGTGACTGACCTTGAACTCCTGACTTTCCTGCCTCTATCTCCTATGTGCTGAGGTGACCAATGTGAGCCACCATGCCTGGTAAAATCTAACACCTGAGCTGTTTACAGTCTGTGAAAGGTGGCAAGAGCACCCCCAACCCATGAGATGTATGGTTCCATGTAGATAGGACCAGCTGCACACAGTCTGCAGTAATTGTTATGTCTTTAGATATTTCTAAATGTCTCAAAGCTGTGCAAACATCGCCCAGTGTGTTTATATACTTCTGTTTCCTAACTCAATTCTAATATTTATTAGTTGATTATTAAAGAGTAAAAGAGATGAAGTTAAATATTTTCATAGTTTTCATAGCTTGGTAAAAATCATCCTTAATAAAATATAAGTAGCCACCTTTTCACCTTTACACTTGAGCTAGGCAAAGTTATGTGACATGTTTCTAGTGTTACGTAAACCTGTGGAAATAACTCTATCCAGAAAATTCCTTGAAGGCAGCATAAAAGAGGCCTTTTCTTGCACTTGAGTGCATCTATCTTTTTTTTTCTTTTTGTTCCTTTTTCCAGGTTGGGGGTACAGGGTCTCACCACGTACCTCTGGCTGTCTTGGAACTCTCTATGTAGACCAGGCTGGCCTCCAATCCAGAGATCCATCAGCTTTTCTGCTTCCCAAGTATTGGAATTAAAGGTGTTTACCACCATACCCAGCTTGCATTTTTCTTTCAGAGCATTTAGATTTATAATGGACTTATAGCCCTCATACAATACTAATTTATGGATTAAATTAGTATGTAGGTTAGAGATTCGGTATTGTTATAGTAACTCAGGGTATAAGAATATAAGAAAAATACCAGAGTCATAACTTTGTTTCGAAATGAGAACAAAGAATTTATATTTGTCATTCTATCAGGTTGTTTTCTACATGGGAGACCTGCTATCTATTCTATGGACTTGTTTTACTTGATTCAGTAGACATTTTTCTGTTCACTGAGAGGGCAGGGACAGCAGCCAATGAGAAGAAAAAGGCTACATCTTAGAGCATGAACAACAAGCTGTTTGCAGGCCTTACTGTGCTTTAATTTCTCAAAACGCCTAAGCAGTCTCTGGTGTGCAGGCAGGCACAGGATTTAGGTCACATTTTCCTGATTTCTAAAGCCTCTGGAGTGAGCAGCACCTCGTGCTTTTGACCTCAGATTCCAGGGGCCCAACCTGAGCACTCACTCTGGTCTCCAGGCATCATAAATCTGCCCTGGGAACTGCTTAGTTAGCAACAAGCATTGTTCTGTGACGTGGGAGTGGGTGAATTTTCCTGATAGCCTTTGTTTGTGCTCCTTAGGGTGCTGAGGGCTGCGCATTGTGCAGAAATTTAAGAGTGCACTGAAGGAAATCCAGCCATTTAATAGTATGAACAGAAACCTATGGGGCATTCTAGTCCCCACTGACACACAGGAAAGCACTGTCTGAGACATTCCTGGGGGTGAGGTTATCTGAGGTGTCTTGCCCTCAAGACTCTGCTCCCACAGTCAAATCTGTAATTCTGAAGCCTTGAAAACACAGCCTTGTAAAATTATTTAATCCAATGACAGATAACCTTCACTAACCATTCCTTTTGTTGCATAAAATGAGTGCTGTTCCCAACAAGTAAATGTGGGAATAGCGTGGGCTTTCCGGGGTCTGCATTTCAAATGCAGAATCAAATAGACTAAAGAGAAAAATGAAGTCAGTATCCAGTTCATGTACTTCCATTTTCTCACATCCTCATCCTCACACACATGCTCAGACTATGTAGGTGGAGAAGAATTCTTCAGAGAAGACACAACTGCTGTACTGAATGGCGCTCTTAAATGTCTACAAGTTTTATATAACAAAGCTATTCCTTCTGAAATGAATTTATTACCTCTCTGGCTTGGTGAGAAGGTGTTTATTAGGGTGGTATGTCAAAGTTTATACCCAACTATCAGTTTTGTGCTTAGCAGTTCTGAGTGGATGTGGTGAGAGGTTCTTCTGAAATACAAAGGAACATGCTCTGGCAATACAGCATGTTCATCTTGGGAGATATTTGGCTTATGCATACCATCAGCGGACCATGGCTCCTGGGTGGCCTGCAATAGATGAGTCTTTGTGGTTCTTTGGGGGAATAAACACCATTACTTTTTATTTCGGTGAGAGCAGTATTGGTTTGTTTTGTTTCTTTTTATCAAGTAAGTCTTCACAAGGTCCTACTATGTGCATAGCCCAGTGCTCTAAGTGTAGCAAATCAGGACCACTTGTATTCTGTACACTTCATAAACAGTAACCATCTCCTTTTTCAGGTGTTTCTTCCCACTGTACACTTCATAAACAGTAACCATCTCCTTTTTCAGGTGTTTCTTCCCATAAAGATGTTATCTGATTTCACTTTTCAAATAAGGTTCAACTGTGCAGTCCAATGTACTAACTAGCTTTGTATTTGCTGAGGAAACTTAGTTTAGATGATTAGTCATGTCTTTTCTTCAATATACACATTAGGAATTAAAACACCCAAAAGCTTAATGATTCACTAGCTTAAGATAGAAGACTTAAGATGGAACTAAAAAAAAAGAAAGAAAGAAATCGCAGCTCAGAAACCTAGGTCAGGTGTAGCTGCAGAGCTAACATCTCAGCATGCAGGGGAATGAGAAAGGCAGATCGTGTTTGAGGGCATTCTGTGAAACAGCAAGATACGGTCTCAAAACTCCCTGCACAAACAGCAAAACCAAACAAAAAGGCAGGTAATCCAAACAGTCATACCACCTCCTCTCTGAAGATTTGAACTGTACCCTCGACAGAATTTCATCATAAATCCTGCATTGTGAAAATTCCACACTATATAAAACTTACAATGGAAAAATACAATAGTCCTAAGGAAATTACATTCCACCGAGATGTTTCTGGCAAGAAACTGCAAAAAAATGGTGTATGATGGAGCATGCCTGTGAGTTCAGCTACTTGAGGACATTGATACAGGAAGCTCTCATTGGAGTCAAAGATTTGAAGAGTAGTGAGACCCTGTATCCAAAAAGCAGAACAAAACCCTCAGAAACCCCACATTCAATCATTAATTAGACCAACATTTCTAAGTGCTTTCTGTAGTCAAGCTCTGTGGAAAGTGGAGTTTGGCTGGAGAAAGTGGGATGGTATTTATACTTGGAAATTCACAGTTTCGTTTTAGGAGCAGGCAGATCTATAACCCAAATGGTCTGAAGTTTTCTAAGAATTGAGTTAGAAACACGGGAGGGTTAGAGATGAGCTTCTGGACAGCTGGAGTCAATGTTGTGTGCAGGAGATCTAGAGCAGGCCAGGGAAGACATAGAGAGGGCCCTGAAGGTGGCAGAATTTCTCAGTGTAATCTAAAAAGTGCTTACTGAACACCTACAAAGTCAGACTGTACCTTAGTGTGTCGTTAAGTCAGCAGTTAGCTGTGCAGTAGGAGAGGGGAAACAGTGTAGTTGGGGTTTTTCTTTTGTTTGTATTTACTCTTTGGGGAGCCTGCCACCCAGCTCCCAAATAAATACATAGAGACTTATTCTTACCTATGAATGCCTGGCCTTAGCTTGGATTATTTCTTGCCAGCTTTTCTTAAATTATCCCATCTACCTTTTGCCTCTGGGCTTTTATCTTTCTCTATATCCCTCTTTGCTTCTTATTCCGTGGCTGGTTGTGTGGCTGGGTGGCTGGCCCCTGGCATCCTCCTCTCCTCTTTTTCTCGCTCTTCCCTCTTCTCTTCTCCTATTTATTCTCCCTGCCTGCCAGCCCTGCCTATCCCTCTCCTGCCTAGCTATTGGCCATTCAGCTCTTTATTAGACCAATCAGGTGTTTTAGGCAGGCAAAGTAACACAGCTTCACAGAGTTAAACAAATGCAACCTAAAAGAATGCAACACATCTTTGCATTACTAAACAAATATTCTACAGCATAAACAAATGTAAACACATCTTAAAATAATATCCCACAACAAAGCAGGGTTCTTGAAACTGGTGAGATGGATGCATGAGGCACAGCAGTGTCCCTGCATCCAGGGCATTTCCCCTGAGTCTAATATGCTGCCTGGCATGTGCTTGGTACTCACACCGACAAGTCACTAAAGCTGATGTGGAGCCAGTCAAGAGAGAAAAAAGGTGTAGAGGATTGCCACCTGTTTTCTATTCCAGAAATCATGGTAGAATGTTGAAAGAATGGGGGAAAAGTATTTGAGAAGATGTTTGAGAAAGAGGTTAACTCTAGCTCCTGGATTTAATCACTGAGTATATGGTCTGAGCCACATCACCAGGGGAACCTTAAAACTAGAAGCATCCCCATCCCCCTACCTGCTTGCCCCACCTGCTTGCCCGATAGCCTAAAATTCTCATTCTCTGCAGGGTGGGAGCAGGGGATGATTAGGCCTACAAGCTCATCACTTGGTTAGAGCCTGTGATTTTAGAGTGTTTTCTCTGAGTCAGCAACATCAACGCCTCATATGAATTTGCTAAAATACCACTTCTGGGTTTCAGTTCATACCCATGAATTTGGAGAATTTGGAAGTGGAGAGTACATCCATCCTAAGTGAACAAGCTTCCAAGAGTGATTTCTAGAAGTCTGGGAGGCACTGCTCTGGACAATGGAGGTTTTCAGGTTAGGAATTAATGTAAAGTATGGTAAAAAGACTGAAGTCTGAAGGTATGAGGAGGGACAATCCTGAGAGGACTATGAGATAAAGGGAATGAGAGAGGGGAGGCACTCTGATGTCCAGCTGCCCAAAGGACTTTGGTGCCAGTAAAGACAATATTTATTGAGTACCTCTTAAACAGAGGTCATGCAAAGCATTGGGGATATGAAGTCAATGAGATACAAAGAATTTTGACAGGCAAACATAATTCAACAGAGGATGGTATGGCTTGGAAGTGACAAAAAGCATGTTTCCTCAAGGAAGTAGACTGTGAAATCAGCTAGGACAGTAAAGGAAGTCCCAGCATTGATTGACAAGTGACAGTATCCTGGAGTCTGGAGAGGTGGCTCAGTGCGATAGAATACCTAATCTGCAGGCACAAGGCTGTGAGTTTGAATCCACAGCCCTCACATCCACACTGGCACCCCACATAAGCACTGGGGTGGGGGTGTGATGTCAGATATAGGTGGATCTCTGAGAACTCACAGGCTACCCAGACTAGCCAAAACAGTGACCTTGTGGTTCAATGAGCTACCCTGTCCAAGGCAACACGGTAGAGAATGATGGAGGACACCTACCACCTGAGATCCTACTCTGAGATCTGCATGGGTGCACACAAGCATACACTACATGCACTACACACACACACACACACACACACACACACACACACACACACACACACACACATCATAAAACCAGTATTCTGAAAGAAGCATGAAGAATGTATTAGTATGCAAAAAATTACACATAGGTTAGTTAAGAGGCCAAGAGTTGCATGTTGCCTGTAATCGTGAGTTTTAATTAATTCATTTATTTTACATCCTGACTGCATTTTCCCCTCCCTCCTCTCCTCCCAACTCCTCCTCCACCTCTTTCCACTTCTTCCCCACCATCCTCTCCATCCACTCCTCCTCCTTTTCTGAGGCATTGTGGATAATTATAATAACTTTTCAAATTTCAATTAGAACCTTTCCTGATAAATTACAAAACTTCTAAGATTAAGACTGCAAAATTGAGAATTCCAGGTAGTATCTTAGCTAACAGTAATTGAGGGCTATAGTTCACCATTATTTCCTACCATTAAGCTAAAGCTCCTGTCTGCATAAGATCCATACGAGAGCAAGATAGTTAACATTCTAGCATGCTCATGCCTATGCACACCTGTGTGGATGCCAAATGGCTATTGAGGAGAGGAGCTACTGAGACCCCACAGCTGGAAGAGATTGACTGTTGATAGCTACTGGAAGAGAGCAAATCACTTTTCTTTCCTGGTGTGGCCACTAATGAGCTGTCCATGCCTCTGGGATTAACCCCATACCTATGCACATATGGGCAGTACTAACTGGACTCAATGGGTTATTAAAAAATGATTGCCATCAGAGAGCCTTTATCTAGCAACTGGTGGATATCTGCATCGGATATCTATGCCAAACATTTGCCTGAGATCAGGGAATCCTGCTGAAGAGAGGGAGGAAGGATTATAGGATCCAGAAGGGTCAAGGACATCACAAGAAAACTCACAGAAACAACCAACCTGGCTCATAGGAACTCACAGAGTCTGAACCAACAACCAGGGAGCCTGCACGGGACTGACCTAGGCCTTCTGCATATATGTAACAGTTGGGTAGCTTGGTCTACTTGTGGGACTCCTGGCAATGGAGGCAGGGGCTGTCCCTAACTCTTTGGCTGGCTCTTGGGAACCTATTCCTCATACTGGATTGCTTTGCCCAGCCTTAATACAAGGACAGGTGCTTAGTCTTACTGCAAATTGATATGCCATGCTTTGTTGATACTCTGAGAGGCCTGCCCTTTCCTAAATAGAAAAGGAGGAGGAGTGGATGGAGATGATGGTGGGGAAGAAGTGGAAAGAGGTGGAGGAGGGGTTGGGAGGAGAGGAGGGAGGGGAAAATGCAGTCAGGGTGTAAAATAAATGAATTAATTAAATTAAACTAAATTTATAAAATAAAAAGGAAGACATCAAGCTAGGAGGGAGATGTGTCAGGGTGGTGAGGTTGAATTGGAGGGAAGTGGTAGAGGGCAGATATAGTTAAGATACAGCGTATACCTGGATTTTAAAATCTATATGTTCTTATCCATGATATTAGATATACTTAGAATACTTCTAACTGTACAAATAATATTTATCTTTAGAGACAGTCATGTGTCTAAGTTCATCGATGAGAACATGTATCAGGTTATAAACCAAGACTCAAATTTCAGGGGCACCATGCTCCTTTGTGGCTGCACAACCTTGATTAAGACATTTAACCTCTCCAAGATCCAACATGGGAATATAAAATGGGAATCGTTATCC
The DNA here is from genome assembly GCF_903995425.1 of Onychomys torridus. Classification (NCBI taxonomy): domain Eukaryota; kingdom Metazoa; phylum Chordata; class Mammalia; order Rodentia; family Cricetidae; genus Onychomys; species Onychomys torridus. Next base: position 22,005,869 of record NC_050456.1, read on the forward strand.
CAGACTACTCATGCAAGTTTCTGCAGCAAGAAAATGTGACAATTTAATAGAAAATACAAAAAACATAAGTGGAAAAAAATCAGTAAATGAAATATTTATTATGTAAATATTGCATTTCTGGGAGTAGTGTGAGATAGTAGGAATGCAAAAATGCACATAAGATTTCATCTCCATAGTCTGGAGGGAGAGACAGGGAGACGAAGAGGAGAAGAGCCACGGACATAGATACAACATTATAAATCATAATTCCAGTATTATGGGACTGTTGAGGCTGACTAATGCAGTCTGACTTGAGACGGTAAGAGAGACCTAGGGGAGAAAGGAACACTTGCCTTACCTGAAAAGATGTGTACAGTAGAAAAATGGGAGAATGCTGAGGAGGGGGTGGGGGCGTCCTGCAGCTGTTAGACAGGAAGTACCCAGAGGGTGTCCACTGAAGAGTCTGTGTCTCGTTTGCTGTTGAAGAAATGCACAGAGATGTTCCCAACTCTGCTTGCTTGGGCCAGGAGAGGTTCCCAGGGGAGATTTTAGAAGATGCCTCATTAGCTTTGTGAAAGGCTTCTTGCCTCTGGAGGAAATTGAACAATGCTCATGGGAAATGGGGTGGGGGGGATGTAGCTAAGGGTTATATTTTATGTTGAAGAAAATAGAAGTGTCATTTCCTCAACATACAAGACTTTAGCAAAACTTTCTTCCCAGCCATATATGAGTTATTCCTGCAAAATGGTTTGAATGAAATTGATGAAGACTAAAAGTGGACAGGAAAGATGAGGGCAAGACATGCCTCCTGATTAGTGTGAAAAACACATACCAACACAAACGACACCTCCAAAGAGAACTGATATTGACAAGTGAGTAGAAATGAATCACTACTAAAAATATTGCTTGATTAAAGACCAGGTTTGTTTCTCTAAATTAATTAAGCAATAAGATACGCTGAGTGACTTTAAACACCTGAGAAGAGACATAGTCACCTGGCTTTCACTGCCACAGGTGATTTCCTGGGTTTCTATTGAGCAACAGGCCACAAGTTTCTATCCAATGGAATACAGTTTTCTCCCCGCTGCAACACACACACAAAGAGCATTTTGAATACATAAAATATTCTCTACAGGTTTCCTACCAGTCATAGAAATGAAGTACTGGGTCTTAACATGTACAGTATTGAAATTATCCTTACAAATAAGCTGAATAGTAGACATCATCAAGAAACCATCCATCTTTTCTACATTCCTACTTCTTCTGATTCTTCCTCTGTCCCATATAGTAAGTGGCCAGCTGATCAGTGTTTGATTCAGATCCCTTGGGCTCCTTCTAGGGTGAGTAAAAGAATTATCAAAATGCAACATTTAGCCCCCCCAAAAAAGTAGCCAGGTTTAGTGTTGTGTATTCCGAGTTACCCAGGAGAATAAGGCAGTAAGATCATTGGAGTTCAGAAGATTCCTAAAATAGGACTTTGGGGGCTAAAACATACAGGAAACACTAGCCAAGAGAAATGTACTCACTTGGTGCCATGAGACTATGTTCTAGGAATATGGAAATTCATTAAATGTAGTCTTAGGCAGTTTTCTAGTAATGTTCTAACTCTGTTCATACCAGGGGCCAACAAATCAGAGAAGGTTGTAAGTCTACTTTGCAGAGAGGTATAACTTCAAAGTTAACAATACAGTCAACTAATAAAGATTTATGTATATTGTTTCTGTTTACAGTTCAGGGTGCTGGAGATGGTAAAAAAACAAACAAACAAACAAACAAACAAACAAACAAAAAAACCCTAACAGATCTTGAGAAGGCACTTAGGATAAACCTCATAAAAAACATTGTAGTGTGCAGAGCAGATTTCAAAGTAACTCTCATCATTCTCCCATCTTCTTCCCCAAAGATGTGTTGCATTACAAAATTACTCATAATTAGGCAAAAACTTCATTAAAATAATGTAGGCAAAAATAAGATAATAGTAAAAAATTTAGAAATGAATATTTAACGTATCTTCAAGAATGGCTGTGATTTGGCATTAGTAGTTTCATCCTCCAAAGAAAAAAAATAAAATTTCACTTCATTATCAACCCATAGTGTTATAAATAATATATATCAGTTTGAAGAAATATCTTAGTCATTAAGATTTGTTATTTGAATGTGAAATGTGTTTGACATGCTTTTTGAATATTTGGTACCCAGCTGATAGCACTGTTTTGAGTAGTTGAGGAAACTTCAGGACCTAGAGACTTGGTAAGCCAAGGTGAGTCACTGAAGATGGGCCTCATATTCACCTATGATTCTGTACTGATTCTCTGGCCCCTGAACCAGTGTCCATGTGAGAAATTCCACTCTATGTCCCCACTGCCATGGAGCCAATTCTCCATGCTTTCTCTTGCTGTAACAGAGTAAAATTCTCTGAACCAATGAGTGAAAAAGAATTCTTTCTCTCTAAGCCACAGCAATGAGATGGTACCTAACAGATTTCCTATAGGTTTGTTTGTTTAGAGTGCAGGAATCAAATCCAAGTCCTTGTGCATACCACAGAAGTGCTCTATCATTGGAAACACTCCATTCCTCTCCTACTGTCCCTTAAGCAAAAGAAAGGGGTCTGTGTTATCCTAACTCTCAGTGTTTGGATGCAAGCTATGCAATCATATCCGAGGCTAATTCAGTACGGGTAGTTGATAAGTAACTAAAAGCCCGAGAATAGCACACTTGAACAGGGTCAGCCTCCATGGAGACAAAGTCCTTTTTTGCTACCAGACTTTGAGTCTGGGCAGCAGAGAATTATTTTCAAGTTAACTCATGTCATAACTCAAAGGTAAATATTTCCTATAAAGCACTTGGAAATGAGTGATACCTGAAGTATGGTGGCTGTTTTTCTAACTAAGGGGTGAGCTCCCGAAGCCATATCAGCATGTGAGCAGCTGGCCTGATCCTGAAACCTCATCAGTGCCTACAATAACAGAAGGCTCATTTCTAGACAACAGCCGGAGCCCCTTGCTTTGTCTTTGGAAGTATAGTTTCTAACTAGTTTTATTCTAAAATTCTTTAGAAAGTTTCTTACTTCAATAGCTTATCAAAAAATTTGGTCAAGAGTTTGATTTCCTTATAGCCCTACAGAATCCTGTAATGGATAAAAAGGACACTCAGAAATCTATGTGGGCATTTCTAAATATATGGATTATATCTGTTATTTCAGTGATAGGTGCTTATGGACAGGTGGTCTATGAGAAACGAAGACCAATTATTAACAAGTTTCTTATTTTGATTTTACTTTTCTTAGCTATTTTCATGTCTGAGTGTGTGTATATATATACTTGTGTTAATTTGTGTTATATATAAAACATATACGTAGATATATATGTGTGTATATTATATACACACAGATAGGTAGGTAGATAGATGGATGGATAGATAGATAGATAGATAGATAGATAGATAGATAGATAGATAGATAGAAATACTTCTGGAAAGAACTTCACATTCTTTTTATTTATTAATGGCAAAGTCAGGCTTCTTGTCTCCTGAGGTAGCTGCTCATGAATTTTCATTCGAAATAGTAAATTAGTGTCCATATTTTAATATGTTTAGAGTGAAAAGGGATTCTATATGCAACTGTACCTAACCATGTTCCACGCCTGGAAAGCTAAATTTTATACTTTAATGATATTTTGATTGGGCTACATGCCACTGTTGTATCCCCCTTTCATGCTTACATTCTGCGTGGAGTTGGCACTAGTGGGAGATTCTGGGCTATTATTAATATTAAATTATGTTTTTGTAAGATTTTCTTACTACTTCTTTTGTGTCTTTAAAAAAAAAAAAAACCAGGAGCAAACTTCCCTGCTCAAAAATGTGAACAGTGAATACTTAGTGAATACTTGGGGAAAGAATCAATATGCTACAGAAGCTAGGAAACTTGGGTCATTTACTAAAACTTTTAATATAGGCAGATGGGTTTTTAGATGTTTGTTAGTGTGACTGAACCATTAAAAGGGTATATGTATGAAATATATCTATATGTACATATAATACTCAGCTTAAGGTAGAAAAGCAATGGACAGTTTAGCATTTTCTTCTTTTCAACCTATAAACTCTAATTTGATGATTTCTTAATTTGGTTGTCTGTTTTAATCAAAATTCTACTGTGGGCCAAGATGGGACCTCATATATTCACACACACCTCCCATTGATTTCACTTGGGTGAAACTTTATCGTTTAAGCAAAGTTTAAGTTGAAATGTTGAGTTAATGATGCCCACCTTAAATACCAAAGGCTGAATGCATTTGTGTATTAAACACTTAGCTAGTCAAACAGAATTCCCCCTAGGATTCAAGAGAAGAGTCATTTCTTGGAACTATGTTAGCCTTACATACATACATACATACATACATACACACACACACACACACACACACACACACACACACACACACACATATATAGAGAGAGCCATTCTATCTGCAGAAAAAAAAGAAAAAGAAATAAAAAACAAATCAACTTGATAGTATTTCAATTTTTGGTTTAAAAAGTCTTGGAATATTTTTTAACATTAAAATGGGCAGAGTAGGATGATGAGCAAGATGCTGGGAAATCATTCTGACAATCAGCTATCATTAATAAATCCAAACTTAGGAATAAACACTGAGGAAACATTTGTACATTTCTCAACAGGCTTGCCTCTGCTCTCTGTTGACGTTCGGTTCTGTAACTGTCTTCATCACTGTTCTACTTCTGTGTAGAGACACCACGACCAAGCCGACTCCTATAAAAAAAGAAAACATTTAATTGGTGCTGGCTTGTCATTCAGAGGTTCAGTCCATTTCAAAGAGGCAGCAGGCATGACAGGCATGGTGCTGGAGAATTAGTTGAGGTACATTCCGATCTGCAGGCAGAAAGAGAGAGGGAGAGACTGGGCTTGGCATGACCTTTTGAAACTTTGAAGCCCACTCCCAGCGACACACTTCTAACAAGGCCACACCCCATAATCCTTTCAAATAGTGCCACTCCCTGGTGACTATGCCTGTGGAGGCATTCTTATTCACATACCACATTCACCATCAACTGAATGCATTTCTGATTCTACATTTGTCTAACAAAAATTGACTTTGAGTTAGACTTTTTATTTCCATGATTAAACTTTTAAGCTGCTTAAAATGGAAATATTGTACTTAGAACAGAATGTTCAATTCTTAAGCCCTGGGGATGAGACAATGATGGTGCCCTTGCCTAGAACATAGGACCACACACCCAGTTAGGTCCTCAGCACTCCAAAACAAACATAACTCTTTTCTCTTTTATTGTGAACCAATTTAACATAGGTATATGACAATTTAAAGAAAGAGTGTAAAGGAGTACTGTTAGGTGATGTGTTTGCTTTGTTGTGCTTACATACTTGAGCTTGTTTTATAACATTTTTAGAGAGAACATAGCATGTTCATAGAATGGAAGGAAGGTATACTTTAAGATTATTTAGAAATCCAGGAAAGGAGATTAGCTTGGGAAATAGCTCAGTTCATTCAGTGCTCACTGCAGAAGAATGAATATCCGAAGTCAGTCCCCAGATACCAAATCAAAGGCAAGTGTGGGCCACACACACTTGTAACCCCATCACTAGAATTGGTTAAGAAATTCAGTAACCAATTTCTGATTTGCTACAAAGTTATTTATTTGATTTCATTAAATTTGGGGAAAAAAATCTAAGGTTTACCTATAAACTTGTAAATTAACATAGGATCTGTATTATCGGGCACAAATACCCTTTCAAAAACCTTGTTTTCTGCATCAGGACTTTGTGATAATCTATTGGAGCACTGGTGTTAACTGTTAATATTCTGACCTGCCCTCTTGGAAATCCTGCCCCTTGGGGCCACCCTCATCCTAACCTAAAAGCCTCTTTTTTGGGGGGAGGGGGAAAAACTCCATCACTTTCTGCCTCAAATCCCCCCTCTCTCTCTTCTTCTTTCTCTTTCCTATCTCTCTCTTTATTTCTTTATTATAATAAACTCTCCATGTGGATTCTGAATTACATCTGGGTTCTGAATTACTGGTTGCTGCTATGATGCCCACATGGTGCACATCTGCCCAGCATGCCAGCATGGTACCCTGCACAAGTGTGCAGGCAGACGTGCTGGAACTGAGACTGCTACAGCTTGACTCGGAGGTAACCACAAGTCGACTGACAGTCATACTGAGTGAAACTTGAGAAAAGAAACCTAAAAGAAACCTAAAAGCCCCACCTCACAGTGACACACTTCGTCCAACAAGACCACACCTACTCCAACAAGGCCACACCCACTCCAACAAGACCACACCCACTCCAACAAGACCACACCTACTCCAACAAGGCCACACCTACTCCACCAAGGCCACACCCACTCCAACAAGACCACACCCACTCCAACAAGACCACACCTACTCCAACAAGGCCACACCTACTCTAACAAGGCCACACCTACTCTAACAAGACCACACCCACTCCAACAAGACCACACCTACTCCAACAAGGCCACACCTACTCTAACAAGACCACACCCACTCCAACAAGACCACACCTCCTAATAGTGCCCCTCCCTTTGGGGCCCATTTTCTTTCAAACCTCCACAATCACAGCAACCAAAACAAGACTAGAATACCTCAGAGAATAAGAGAAAGGTGCGTTTTAAGATCAGCATTGAAGCTCTCTCTATATAATAGCCTCCTTAATGTATTCATTCTCCTTAGGGAGTGATGTCTTAGTTGATGCTTGGATTTTCAGATCTCCCATTCTCCATTTTTTTCTCTCTAAGACGACAGCTGAGCAAATAGAAGTTTGCGTGATTTTGTGATTTTTTTTTTTTTTTTTTGTATGTGGAGCTGAGGATCGAACCCAGGGCCTTGCGCTTGCTAGGCAAGCGCTCTACCACTGAGCTAAATTCTTGAATGCAATGGCTAAACATAGGGTTTTGGTACAGGCTGGCTAGATCATCTCAGGCAAGATGCACCTTGAAGACAGCTGTGGTTGTTATACTTCTTGTTCCCTCTTGGCTTGCTCAGGCCCTAGTAGAATTCTTGCTGACTAAGCCTCATCATGGGTCCTACCAAATTTCAAAGAGGCCTGGCATCACATGCCCATGCCAGACCCTCCACCTGCCTGTCCTTAGGTTCACTATGCCTTTGTTGCCATGGTAACACCTTTGCCCAGTTTAGCCATTGAACTTTCAGAAATCTTGGAGTCATTTCTTAGAGAAGATTAGGTAACAGAGTGTTAGTAGGAGCCCTAACCAAAATTAGCTGCCCCCCCAAGACCCACACATCTCCCTCCATACCCCCCACACCCCCACCTTTCTCTCTTCCTTCCATCCTCATTCGGCCGGCTTATTGTAGCTGCACCACAGAAGACTCCTCCTCTATAGTCCCTAGCAGGAGGTGAAGCTGAGGATTATGGGTGTTTTGCCTTCCCATCGGCCTTCCTCACATGCTTCCTCTCTAAAAGAGAAGGGGAAATACATTGGAGTGTCTATCTGTCTTTCCTGTCTTTACTTGGTTTACGTTCTCCAAGCCCACTTAAATGAAGAACTGATAATTTATTTCTTTCTCCTTTTGGTTTTAATCCTCCTCCATACCCTACTCTCCAAATATTGTGGGTTTTATTTCACCTTTCCCCAATTTTTATTGGGAGAGATTAGCCATAATTTCAGATGTCTTTTTAAGTGGCCACACAAGCAAATACTTGATAGAAAAAAATGCCCCTGTAGTGAGTAAATCCACCGACGCAGTGAATCAGATAAGGCCGAATGAATAAGTCCAGGTTTAATCTGAGCAGAACCTTCCCGGGTGGTCCCAAGAAGTAGGAAAAGCCAGGAGGGGGGACCCGCAAGAAGAAGGCTTGGGCCTGACCTTAAATACCCTCAGGATGGTAGGGGGTTGGGGAGGAATGGAACTGCTGCTTTGGGGGGTTTTCTCAGGTGCGGGGTTTGGAGAAGGCAGTCCTTGGAGAGATCCCCAACAGTATTTAGTAGTATTTATTATTCACAGACTAACTTTGAAATCTTGATGGCTTATTTAGCCTCCTATAGCAGTTGGTTTGTTGTTGAGTGGGAATACTAATTCGTATTTCACGGGTGTACTGGAAACCCCATGCTATTCAGTGTGGTCCCTGGACCAAAAGCATGGACAACACTGGGTAGATACAGACTTGCATCCTCCTTCCCAAGTAGGAGTTAGTACCTTCATTTGTGTAGACTCCTCAGCTGTGCCCATATCTTCAAAGCAGTGCTGTAGGCCACTGTAGACCTGCTGAAGTTTTAGTCTGCAGCAGCTTGACGTCCCACCAACGTCTAGTGAACACTTACCAATCAGTTCCACAATCAAGAACCTTTACAATGATGTAAAAACAATTAAAGCAAAATAGGCAGTTCCAGATTTAGTTTCCCCACGGCCAGACCCACTGTAAATTTGTTTGATATACCTATTAAGTATATGGTATGCATTTTCTTGTCAAGCCATCCGACAAAAACAGGAACTCAGTAATAAAATACCCCATTGACTAAGCCACATTCATAGCCGAGGTCACTACTCCATGAGCACTAACGGGGAATTTGCCCCTGTTGAGTTTGACAAAACTGTAGTAGTATTGCTCTTAAGAGTAGTTTGGAGGTGGGATGACAAAGTCATAGTTTTCATCCTGTACTTCCATTTTCTGATCACAGTGTTTTAGAGGAATCTGGGCTTTACTTATTCACCAGGCTTTCAATAGAGAATCACATTAATCCTGTTAAGCTCCTTATTCTAATGATTTATTTTGTTGAAAACCATAGTGATCCTCCTTTGAATTTTAATGATTGCTGGCTATTCAAAGATTCATTGTTTTGACTTCCTGTCCTTACCTCTGTTTCCTGCATGTCTGTGGGGAACACCTGTCTAATACTGGATCTGCCACTGGTTCTCACTGGCTTACCAGAGTCACTCAAGCCTATCTCTGAGTGTTAAGCTGAAATGCTAGCTACTCATCCATGACAATAGATGTAGGATACATGTTTGCAGAGATAGGCAGATAGACAGCAGAGGGACAGAGATGAATGATTGAGTCATTTCCCAGTGAAAATAATATTTTTGATTTGTTAGCATATGTGAGCATTGCTGAAAAATCTAGATAATATTTTTATGAATAAACTTATTGAGGAGTAACGTCTAGGAAATTTAAATGAGAAAGCAATTCAGACTTTGAAAGTGCTGTTTTTACCCCAAATCTGGGACTATGAAAACTTCAGCAAGTCAGTGACCCTCCATTTCTCAGCCTGTGAAGTAATGGTGTTTCTTTTCAAGGACATAGTCCTACTCTTTGTTTAGAAAGGGCTAGCAAATGGTAATCACTGTGCTGTGGCTCGGGAGTGAGTACAGGAATTACATGTTGTACTTTCAAAATCTAGGAAGTAGCTGTGTCACAGCCTTAAGTTCCTACTTGCCTTCTGCGTAACCGTACAGAGGGGTTCTTCCTTCTCTTTGTACAGATATTCACCTAGGAACATCATGGGTTTTCAAGAATATATTATTCTAATAGGAGATTTGAACAACTACACTGTATTTATGCATAATACATTTTTGTGCTTTATCTTCAGGCTTCTGGACTTTGATTCAGAATATCAGGAGCTCTGGGATTGGCTGATTGACATGGAGTCCCTCGTGATGGACAGCCACGACCTGATGATGTCAGAGGAGCAGCAGCAGCATCTCTACAAGGTTAGAGCTACCCTTCCCTGCTTTTACTGTGCTGGGAAGATCTGATTAGCCTGACAAGTCTCTCTCTCTCAGGATATCTTTGTGTTCATTGTATGTATCATGGTGTCTATTAGAATTCCCTTCCCTGTCCCCACACTCATTTCTATCCCTAGTGTGCTGACAGGCTGCACCGACATCATAATTGCAAGAAAGTTCCCTTTATCACATTCCGTTTGGTGTAATTCCAAAGAAGGACAGAGCTTTATCTTCAAGATGAATAGCAATAAATGAAACTGCATTAATAAGAATGACTGAAACAAAACCCGGGATAGACGACAGGCTGGTAACACTTACTAGTGTGTGTCTTGATTGGAACACTCAGGTGGATTTGACCCACCCCTTTAGCTCTTCCCAGAAGATAGAAATTTGCCTTGATTTTGTCTTGTTGTTACCAAAGTGCAGGGCTCATGCAATCTAAGGTATGCGAGCGGTGTATAGAGCAGACTTTGTCATTAAGTCTGTGCATTTTCAGGTGGTTTAAGAATGCTTGCTTGGAATTCATATTGATTTCAGGCAATCCAGCTGATAACTATCTATATTACTTCCATGTCTGCTAGTTCCCTCCTTAACCTAGAGTGTTTTACCAATTCTATTTCAATAGTCTTAAGAAGTCCTTACAAAACAATCATGTGATTTTTTACTGGGGAAAAAATGGCTGTAAGATTCAGTCCCCGAAAGAGCTGTGGGGGAGAAAGAGGGCCGCTCAACTGAAATATCAGCTGCAGTAAATCTTCCTCATTTAAGCAATTTTTATTGGAGTAATTCTGACAGTTGTCATCCTTGAATTGCTTTGAGCATATGGCATATTTCAAAGAGCAGATTGTGAATCATAAAAAATAAAATTAATAACTAACCACAGAATCAGCAACAGTATAATGACAAGAAACAACTACCCTCTAGCTTTTTAAAAATTCTTAGAGAATGAGAAGTACATTCAAGGTCAAATAAAAGTTATCTTCTTCAATTTTACCATTTTCCGTAAACTTTCTTTAATAAAGTATTTTAACTTCTGCCTCCTCTAAGGAGAGAGACATATACTTTTACAGTGTCTGATTGACATTAATTATTGTCCCTTGGGAATCATCTTAGTTAAGAAAAGATATAGGCTCCCTAGGGACTCAGTAAATGGGGACATTTACTCTCTGAAGCATTCTGTCCAGCACTGATGTTGTTTGGGGACTTTTCTGTTTCCTGTAAGAATAGCTGTCCGCACTACCCAAAATATTTTCTGACATAACATTGTTTGAGTAACAGTTTCCATCTCAAGGAACTAAAGCTAGACTATTTTGCATCTCATGACAGGATCAGAAATTACATCTGAAAAAATTCTCACAAATCTATTATTAATTTAGTGCTAGAAAAATATTGTATTTCTAAACCAGTATTTCAGAACTTATTGCAGTCACATTGCCAAGTAACATTGCTTTTCTTCTCGTTGCGTTTTGTATTTTGCATATAAGCCACTGTTTTTCTGAAACACTGCTGGTATTCTTTGTCAAAATCATAGCCATATAATTTACATCACAATTAGTAGGAAGTCATTGAATGAAGAAAGCAGTTGTCTTTTTCTTGTGGTTTCCTTGTGAGTGCTTCACCTGAGAGTTCCCACTCACACACTGAGGGTGATTATTCCACCCACTTGGGGCTTCTGGGTTAGAGTGTTTCTCCAAACATTTCCCGTACTGTGCTGTTTTAATCTGTGACTCATCCTGCTGCTCTGCTTCTGCTTTTAGGTGTTCAACATAGACCAATATTCTCTTTGCATTTGATGAGTGTGTGTGTGTGTGTGTGTGTGTGTGTGTGTGTGTGTGTGTGTAAAATTCACCAAGAAACCAAGGGAAAATTCTATAGGTCTGGAACGGTCTTGCTGTGAGCCCCAAATAGTTGTAGAGGTCTGGAAACTTCCAAAGCAATCCTGAGGATATGGTGTTAGGAATCCTGTAGAAGTGTGGCTTTAGATTAGAAAAACTGACTGAGAATTAGTTTGAGGTCTTGCCCAAGAATCCCTAGGGCTTTCTGGGTCAGGTCAGCATTTTCAATACTCCATTCCTCTGTTCTAACCTGCTTTTTTGGGAATCCACTAAACTGATGACTTATTAGAGGGGAACTTGTAGCCTATCGATCAAAGACAGTCCTGGAGGAGCGGAGCTCTTTAATTGTTCTGCAGGTCTTCTTAGTCTTTCAAATGCCATGAAACCACCTTGATCATCTTTAATTTTCACATTAGTTTCTACCACCCATGTGTATCAATGCTTTATCAAAATTCTTACTAAGAGCACCACTGATGTTTGGGGATAAAGGACGATTGGAGTTTGTGGGACCATGCCTCCCACCAGAGAGTATTTACTATCTTTACTCCTGAGCCTATGACAATGTAAGATGATCTAAACCCACTTCAGAGAATTCCTAACCTATCTTATTTAACCTGTCTGCATTTCTTTTTTACAGTGTGTGTGTGTGTGTGTGTGTGTGTGTGTGTGTGTGTGTGTGTGCTTTCCTAAGCTTGCTTTACCTAGCAGGGCTGCATGAGGGGATGGCTTGACCCCGTGGATGGTCACCAGGTATCTGGGATGGTCTGCACTTGGCTGTGCTGGGGGGAGGTCTTTTGCTCCACCCCTTGCATTCCTTTGAAAGCCCTTTAGTAGAGACAGAAGGGGCTGGTGGGTTTTGACCCAGGCCCTCCTGAGGCTGTCCTGTGTTTCTATCTGTCTTTCTCATCTTTATTTCTATCTACATATTCCTTATTTCTTCCTGCTCAAGAGTACCCTGGGGGAAAATGTGGGGGCAGGCCCCCCACAACACACAAGTATGATAACACATGCCTAATACAGGCCTATGACCCTAGCTTGGAGAATAGCGTTGTGGGAGAGTGCATGCATGGCATGCATGTGTGAGGCCCTGGGTTCAAAGCCCAAACAACAATGAAAAACAGAAATGAAGCTCTTATCAGGTGGTGCAGTTGAAAGGGATAACTGTGAAATTTCTAGAAGATCTCTTGAGTGAAGGTAAAAACTAAAAGCAAGCATGGACAAGGGCAGCCATTGTTCCTCCTGTCTCTGCATGAAGTCTTTGCTCCTCTGTCCCTGGGTAGCTTGGTGCTCTGCTACCTGACTCTTTCCCTGGCACAGCTGGTCGTGTCCAGTTCAATGCATTTGTACAGTCCTAAGTGAGCCCCGGGATCCACATGTGGAAATGCCAGTTTAGAGAAAACCTAGATTTTCTAGTCTCAGAAAGTGAAGTTCATTTAACATTTTTTAATACTAGCTGCTGATTTCCTAGTTGTCCCAATCTGCTTTTCTATTTTGCTCTCTGCTAGAAAACCACCTACCCTTATCTCAGCACGTTTTCTGAACAGAACAGCTCTTCTAATATGTTGTTTATCCAAAGCCAGCCAAATACAAAGGAACATGTACAGGGCAAGAATGACTCTGGATAGGCAAAAAAATCCATTGATATAAGATGATGTAGTTTAGAAGCCTCAGTACAGCCATAAAATATAAAGTATTAAGCCTCTTGTTTTCAGATTGTTAGACATGTAAGACTCTTTTCTTTCTAATTAATTTTAAACTACATCATTTTGAAGAAAAACTCAATTCTTATTAAAAATGAACTATTCTCTCAATTACATTTTCTTTCCAGTTTTGAGATAGTAAGTGAACCAGCAGCATCTTCTCCACCCCTCCTCTCTCGCCCTACCTCTGAATAAGAGTCTTCTGTGTCTACTTTTTAATAAACACTGGCAGTACCTTCAGCCTAGAAAATACAAACATCATCCCTCCTTGGTTTTTTTCTTCCTCAGTCAAGGAGACATTGCGCCCACTCTCTCACAGTCCTGCTCTCCGTTCTTTCTACCTTCCTAAGTAGGACAATTTAATTTGTCAAAAGTAACCACCGTGATTTCCAAAGTTCAGCTTCTATTTGGACTAGAGTTACAAAGCCAGAATTCATAATCACAGGGAGCTGTCACTCTGATGGTCGGCTTGTGCATTAACTATTAATGGAGAAATATTTAAAAATCCACTTGCAAAGGAAAAGCTCCATTTTTTTTTCATTCCTGTAGATCAAAGGTGGCATTATTCTTGGGCTCAGGGAAGCTCAATCACCTCCTTCTATCCTATACATTTTGTAGACTGAGTGACCTGGAAATAAGTCATCAGTGGGAGAGCTGAGCTTTGCTGCTGTACTGTTCTTGGAGAGTCGCCCACCACTGACTGCAGGATGCTTTAAGGGTCTCCCTCTCTGGGCCACCTGACCTCTACCTGTGCTATGCCACCTACAGATGCGTAGATGGCAGAGCTTGTCATAATCCTGTGTTCATGTATGATGCCAAAGGAAAGCTTCATCTCAACACCCAAGATGGACTCTGGTGATTCTATAGAGGAACAAGAGTTACTTGCAGATGGCACCAGTAGATGTGTGCCTTAAGCGAGTCCTTTAGCTGTTCCTCATCAGTATTATCATATGATTTCCAAGGGGGTAAAAGGAACCCTTCCAGGTATAATCTGAAATAAGTGCCCACCAAGACTTTACTGCCAGGAAATTCACAGATTTTTTTTTAATATTTAATTTAAAATTGTTGTTATTTATTTACTTATGTTTATATATTATTATTTATATACTTACTATATGGTCACACATTTTATGGAAACAATACAAGTTTTATGTATCTTCCTCCATTAGCATATTTTCAAAATGTCCTATTTATAAGGGGAAAACACCCATTTGCTTCGCTTAATAGTTACTGAACATATTGACTAATTTTTTTTATGTCTACAAATTTCAAATTGCTAAGAGTCTTCATGAAAATATTAAAAAGATTTTAAAATCTGTACCAGAAGATATTGTAGCATATTTCCATGGTCTCAGCTACACAGGATGCTGAGGGGGGAGAGTCCCTTCAACCCTGTTATTGGGACTAGGCAACACAGCAAGACCTCATTTCAAAAGAACATTTTAAAGTGAAAATACAAATCGGAACTGGGGAAAACTTGCGTAGACCAGAGGCTGCATCTGTGAGAAGAGTTGATCTGCCTGACCCAGCCCATAGCTTGTAGCATCCTCCATAGCTGGTAGAAAGAAGTTGCTTGGTGGCCAGAGCAAAGGAGATGGGCTCACAGGATACACATTTTCCATGAGAAGAGTCATAGTCATTCCTTTAAAGAAGCTGAGCTCGCTGGACACACATATATCACCTCTTAAGAGTGTTTATCAAGCGTTTGCTCCAGGTAAAATTGCAAACATAACATCTGTAGCCCCTTAGCTAACTCACAGTTCAGTGCCTTAGTTGCCAGGTAGATTTTAGAGCACAACTCACGAGGACACTCCTGTGGAAGAAAGTTAACTGAGCCAAAGACAGGCCACGGAGCGAATTAGACTGGAAGACAAACGACCAAGGAGGAAAACTCCAAAGAAAAACCCAAACAGCGTTTGAGACATAACAATGAAAGAACCGGCTTGGAAATGATTATTAGACGGAAGAGCACAGTTTGGGGCGGGGCGAGGAAAGTGTTAATGCAGAGAATTTGGGTGTGTGTTCAAAAGGCTTTGCCACGTTAAAAGAAGTGTGTATGAAGTATGATTAGCTAGTTAGAGGAATAAGAAATATAGAGTAGAAGATAAATGGGACATATTTGGTTTGTTATTTTACAACGATTGATGCCAAGGTGATGTTGTCATTGCCACGAACTGATCCTAGAAGACAGATTAATCACGCCCTGCCTATATTTTATAAACTCACGAGTATCAGCCCTGTGGGATAGATTCCTTTCAGTTCGCTCTGGACTCGCTGCTCTAAATAATTTCAGATGTTGCTTGATACTCGCATGGCTAAACTCGTGTTCCTAGAACTATAGTGTGCATCTGCTTCGTGGTTCAGGCTGTGGCCACAAGGCTTAGGGCTGAGAAAGAGCCACTAGGTTTATTTTTTGTATGTTGGTTTACCGAATAGGAATGTGGACCAAAAATTGAATTCCCCTACTTAGGCTTCATACTGGGATTTCAGCACCAAACTTGGCATTTCAATCTTGATGGTGCCCAGTGAAATAAGTTACTCACCATCGAAGCCGTCAGAATGGAACGTACCAGAGAGAGCGGGCACACAAGCTTCATGATAATTTTTTTACCTCATTCTTAGATGATTAATTGGATAGTCTAATTGTATGTTACATTAAAACTCCATTAAGATAAGAAAAATATGCTTAAAATCATTATAATTTTTCAAATAACATTATCTAGTTACTTTTAGAGTGACATCTAGGAATGAATTTGTTGTTCCATTTTTATTAAAGTTCAAAAAGTCCTCGGATTAACGGTCACATTAGTTTGAGTGCCAATGAATCACTGTTTGATATGGACACTCAAATTTATAGTTCTCTCTTTTTAATTTAAGAGAGAGCGAAACTCTTCCTGGAATGTTTAGGGAAAGAAAAAGTAGACGAATGTGGTTGCCCAACAACCTCTGAAACACAGTTCCCTGCTGGAGCCTGTAATTCCCATTTGATCCACTTTTTCAAAAACGGGGTGTGGGGAGAAGAAGGATGTTAGGGGAACAGGATGCCAAGAAACAGTTGGCTCTGTGTGGAGGGCGAGGAAGGGAAGCCTGGCCAGCAGGCTCCGTCTCCGGTGGTGAGCTGCTGTCCGGAAGGTGCGTTGGCTCTGGGGCTGGCCTTGCTGCATTGTGGTGCTCTCTCTGGCCTGGCCGGCTCTGGCCTAGAGTGGATCAAACAGGCTGTGGGGGAAAATTTCCCTCATTTGCATCACTTCTAGACAGCCCTGTCGTCCTCTTTGCTGACAGGAAATCACCGTCTTTGTCACCTTTTCTCAGGGCCCTCCTTTTGGCAGAGATGGGCCATGTGACCACGCTTAATCACAACAACGGGGCTGGCTGGAGGCTCTGACATGTTTTCCTCGGCGCTTCAATAAATGGAGTAGAGGAGCCAGTAGGAAATGATTACATTAATTTCGGAGTGAAAAGACAATTAACACTTGAAGGCCCGATGTTCTGATGTGAGAACCTATGGAATTATTCAAATCAAAGTTAATTTATCCAAAACTTGTGAAAACTATTTGCTTTAGTACAACTGTTTGGTTTTGTTTGATTTCAGTCTTGAATAGTGGGAGCTGGGTGCAGCAGAGGGAGAATGGGAAGAAGGCGGGCAAAGGGAGTATTTGGATGTGAGAACAACGAGAGAGGAGTGGAGAGAAAAGAAGAGGAAATCATAGCAGGCATTAGCTATGTTTGAAAAAGCAACTTAACTGGGCTAACCCTTCACCATTTGGGGCTGGAGGCTGGAGCATGTAAAACACTCCTTAGATGATATGAATAGGACCCTGGCAAACAAAAGCCACAGTGTGCTCCTAGAAGACCTAAAGGAGTTTCCTTGGCAACAGAAATGCAGTTCCAAAAGTAGACAGAACTTTCCTCAGAAGACATACTATTAATAACAACCTTCCGGAACAACTTGGAACAATTTGACGACTTGGCAATAATAACGCCAAGTGTTCAGCAAATTAATCTCACACATAGAGTTTATATTTCTCTTGTCTGTGGCCATGCCTAGAACTCGTTGCTTTTCAGTGGCTCAAAAGTGAAAAAAATATATATATATATATATATAATATTTCTAAATGCTGTCATAGAAAAAGGAAACCAAATGAAATCTGAGGGTCCAACATCAGAGGCCAACAATTGTGGTCAGCCTTTGGGAACCTACCAAGAGATCTTAGTTTGGGGAGACAAGTTTATTCAAATGAGAGCTACTCACAGGAAATCACACACTTTCATCAGCCATGTGAATATCTGTCTACAATAGAGATGATTCCTGGAACCAGACTTGAAAGGGTTAACAGCACATCTGAGGCCATCAACTATATGTGTAATATATAAATATAATGCTAAAGATGGGCTGAGAGTTATTTTTTTAAAGCATCATCTTTTTCTTGTCACCTCAGAGAATGGACTCATCTTGGGTCTACTTGGCCAATGGGAATCATTTGAATTCTCCTAAAGGCTGCTTGCCAGCTGAGATGAGAGTGGAGTGTTCCCCTCCTCCGACCTTTCCTGAATCCTTGGATGTAAAGGTTAAAAGTAATCAATATCTCATTGTGCTGCTTGGATTCAGGGTAATAAGTAATAACCATCATGTTAAATCCAAATGATTCCAGATTGCACCTAAATGAGCTGACCTGTTAGGGAGGTGGCATTAATTGCAATCAGGATAACAAGAAGAGTTTGCTAATAAAAGTCTGATTTAATTGTAAAAAAACAGAACAAAACAAAACTTTAATCTTCAACTTTTTGAAAACTTTTACTTAATTAAATGGAAACATAGTATCTACTTCTATGTCAAACTGAGAGTTTGGCTCCATCCCTGGATATCTGTAGATTTCTTTCTGATTTCTATAAAAGTACTAACAAGAAAGGGCATTTGTCTCACTACCTTCTTTGACTCCTGATACTCAATGATGCTTATGTATTTCAGATAAATGGTTTAATAGAAATGTCTTCTACCTAGTTTCTTTTAGCATTTTCTAGTTTCAAATTACACATCTTTACAGTTTATATTCATAGTTTGACTAATCTAGTTTTGAGCTAGAAAAATTATATGTTATCGGATTAAACGTGATAGACTACTATGATATGAATCTTGATATTTTGTTAAAATTAGTACAGTACCAAAGCTTAAAGATGAAAACCAAGTATTCTCATTGACAAAGGGATAGTGGTATGAAAAATATAAGAATTAGGTTTAATGTTCCATGCAATTATATCAGGAAGATAGTGGTTTTGATAACCTTAATCAAAAATACTGTATTAGATACACATGCCATTGAATCCAAATACTTTTTCTTATGAGTCTATATTGTCATGGCTTAGTAGAATTTAATGCATGTGTTTGTGAAGTGTAAGGTAGGGACCAAAACTCTAGTTATTTCAGAAGAAGTTCTAGAATTTGTCCTGAACAAGTGGCTAGTGCCAAGGGAGTTGTCTAATCCCAGTGTTTTCACTATGTACTCACTACCCTGGTTCCATTGGTCTTTGTCTCCCAACTCCATCTAGCAGCACAAGGAAGACAAAGATTGGTGGGTTGTGCTGCGCCAAACACTTCATCTTTGGAGCACTGCATCTTAGAAGTGTCTCAGCTCCACTGTCTCCATTCTCAAGGGTTTATCCTCGCATCTTAGCCCTGTGATCCATTTATTTGGTAATAAGAATGACCTCTGCTAGATGCCGATATTTTGGGGGTGTAATATTGAATTAAATGCCAAGCTTAAAATCTAGTTTAGATGGAGACCATATAGATATAGCTCTGTTGGCAGTGTCTAGCTTTGCATGAAGCCCCAGGTCTGTTCTTAGGCCAGGCATGCTAATCCCAACACTCACAACATAGAGACAAGATGATCAAAAGTTCAAGGTCACCCTGGGCTACCTAGTGAGATTGGGGCCAGGCACCTAGGCTACATGAGGCTCTGTCTCAAAATTAAGTGTAGTGTAGATGGAAGGGCACTGGAACATGAAGAGAATATAGAAGATAACCAGAAAACGGATCAAGTGCAGGTTTCTACTTTATCATTTGATAGAGAGGGACCTATGTTGATGGGTGTACATGTGTGTTGGAGGATGTTCATGTGCAATGGGATGGGAGTGCCAGCTGGGGACCCAGTGTTAAAGCACGTGAGTCTGTGAGGCTCATTCACATCCAAACCATAGTAATCCTCAAAGAAAGCACAATGGACTTGAGTTGGCTCATTGTACATCCAACTGTTACGTGGAAACCTAACGTTTTCCATGGCACCTTAGCACTCCTGGGAATTCCTATTTCTATCAGATTCATAAAAGCTAACTCTGAAAATCTTTATTCTGGAGGGAGATACACTAAAGACAGGAAGATTCAACCTTGTGAACCCTGTTATCACCAAAGAAAGTCCCCAAGGAAGGGGCCCTGTGGAGAAATGCCCCACAGGAATACCATTTGTGAAAAGGCCACTCGCCAGAGTGGCCGAGGAAGCAGTTTCGGTTCTCAGAAATGGGGGCATTTCTTAGATATTTTTAATAATATGGGCATTTTTAAAGCTTAGACATGCTTAAACTAGGTGCTTCTGTGACACTGTATCCCCAGTGAGGTACACAGGGGTAAGATACGAGAGGAGAGCCATTTCTGCTGACCTTTGTTTATTTGTATAAAACACATAAACACACATATACATATGTGTGTATATGCATATATTTTTTTTCTGAAGGAGAAAAAGCCATCAGGTTAACACCCCATTGCTTTTGGATTTATTTTGGTTTGTCTTACTGCTAACCTTTTTTGTACACAGCTAGGACGTTTCTCTAGGAGAGCATCTACACAGCCCGAGACTCATCTAAACATACTATTCAGCTGCTTTCCCTAGTTGATTCCATATGTCTGTGGACATTTGCATAAAAAATTTATGATTGTGATATTCCTCTTGTCATGTTATCCGTTAAAAACTGAGAGCCTTGTGGAGGAAGCATGCACAGAAACGCATTTGTGCACACACATTTACATATGGGCACACACACGTGTATGAAGTATTAATTTGTTTAATTAAAAAAGTCTTTCATCAGAATTGAATTTAGATGAAGCTAGAGTCCTTGGACTCAAGACATTTAAAGCATGCATATATAAATAAGTACACAGAATTCCTTCA
Organism: Onychomys torridus; assembly: GCF_903995425.1. Taxonomy (NCBI): domain Eukaryota; kingdom Metazoa; phylum Chordata; class Mammalia; order Rodentia; family Cricetidae; genus Onychomys; species Onychomys torridus. The sequence goes on from NC_050456.1 coordinate 22,026,284, forward strand.
TATATGCCAAGTTTTCAGTCAGGAGTACATTTCTGTGTTATAAATCTTGGCATATTGGATTTTACTGCCTTCCTTACAACAGCACAATCCCTTTAATACTCGAGGCTGCTTCCCAAGAAAGTTCTCTTCAGCTCTTTACTATTAATTAAATACATATTCTAAGTAACAGTGATAGGTTTGGACTTTGTAGACTAAGAGTGAACAATTAAGAGCAGGTGAGATCCCCACGGGCTAGAGGGTAAAGGTGTCGGTTGCCAAGCCTGAACCTGAGTTTGCCCCCAGGACCTATATGACAGAAGCAGAGGCCTGACCTACACTCGCACAAACCTTGGTGTACTGTTTGTGCATGTATACAATAAATAAGTATAATACACATTTGAAAAGAATTAATGATTATAAATATGTTAAAGTTTTATGTGCCACGAGGAAAGACTTCATGTCTGTGGTCTCTGGTACCTAGCATAATTTCTGGGGCATTATAGAAACTTAATAATTATATTTCAAAAATATTTCCAGAAAGCTTTTTCAGTCATTCAGCTCTGTTAATTAGAAGTATGCTATCATTGACTGACTTTTCCAAGTCAGCCATTGAGTATCAAATTTCTTGGCTTGTTACATTGTATATAAAACCAACATTTTCTATCTTTGAAAAACTAAAAATCAGGAAAGACAGTCCTTAGTAATCACAGTGCTGACATTTGACCAAGTTGATATCAGGGGAAAAGAAGAAGAGAAGGAAAAGGTGTCATCATGACAGACAAAAACAACACAACAGTGTGCAACTGGTCACTGTAACTGTATAGAGAATCTCTGATCTCTCAATCAGTAACATTCTCTGCTATAGTCTTGATCATTTATATTTACTAAGTAAATATTTGTGAATGATGACAATAGATGTAGACTTGGTAGACCAAATTTAAGAATGAACAGTTAGAGGTAAGAGATGTGGCTTAATGAGTACAGGTGCTTGGTGCTGAAGCTGATGAACATTATGTGTGTGTGTGTGTGTGTGTGTGTGTGTGTGTGTGTGTGTGTGTGTGTGTGTGTGTGTGTGTGAGTGACATGTCCTGTGCAGATTTGAGAGCAAAAACCAAATAGTACATGCAGATGAGAACATGATTAGTAACTGGAGATTGTTGGCATGCATCAATACAACGCTCTTGGACCTATGGTAACATAGGATTTATTTCTTTTCATTCTCTTAATTATTTCTTAGTATACACATGAATGGATTTCATGATAACATTTCTAAACACATAAATCATTGTACTTGGCTCATATAAACCCCTTCCCCATTATGCTCTTATCACTCCTGTACTACTGGGGAGAGTTAGTCACAGGTCATTGTAGAAAATGAGATTTGAAGGCTGGAATAAATGGCTCCATGGATAAAGGTGCTTGATGTCTTGAGTTTGCGCCCCAGAACCAACATTGTTGGAAGGAAGAGAACCAACTCCTGTAGGTGGTCTTCTGTGTTCATGCTCATCATGGCATACACATGCCCACCTATAAATTAATACATGTAGACAAATTAAAAAGAAAAACGGAATTTGGCTTGACTTGATGTAAATGTGTATTTTCAAAGGTTGTGGTCATTAAGTGTGTAAGACAAAAAATGAAGAACTTGGATTTAGCCTATTCTTTAATTCTGGAGTATTGGGGGTATAAAGGAATGAGATAGATAGATAGATAGATAGATAGATAGATAGATAGAGATAGAGAGAGACTCCTCTCTAGGTAAACTTAACAATTACATTTCTCTTCCATTATTCTAGAAAGCTGAGACTATTTTTTAAAATTTCTCTCATATTTTCATTTTATGCTATTTATAATTTTAAAAATAATTCTCATGTAATTCTTATATATTTTACCTAGAAATTAATTGTGAACTTTTTTTGAAGAATGAAAGTATTTAATTTTATTGAAGTGCCCTCAAAAACCACCCTGTGACCTCACTTATGTTTCTTGGCACCTTTAAAAGGTAATAGCTTTAAATCTAACAAAATCCTGTCTGAGTCTTGTAGAAACACTAAAGTAGGTCTCTTTAGATTAGCCAATGCTTATGTTCTCAAGGGCATCTTGCTTTCTTTCCAAGTGCCTATTCCTTCTCTTAATTCATATTAATGATATTTATAGATTAAATATTTAGTATATAGAGATTCATATAAAATGAAAACAGTTAATTCCAAAGCAAGACAGAAATATTAGTGTTAAAACAGTTTCCTTTTGAAATTCAAGACTTTCCTTTTTGTTTATGGGTATGGGAGACTACAGGAAAATCTTGTGATTGAGCATTTTAATTTTTTCACCTGATTTGAATACATTGCATATAATATTGTTGTTATCAAAGAATAAGAATTTTGTAAGCACAAAATTATGGCCAAAGTAGAATAAACAATCAATTGTAGTTGTGTTGTAGAAGTCTCTTATGCAATTGGGAAAAAGCTAAAACATGCACCATTTAGGAATAGAAGGTGGTTGATATTTGTGATGAATTTGTATCTTGGTTTTTTTTGTGTCCACCTTGAGATCAGTTAGGGTTTACTATCTTGTACTGAGTTCTGACTTCCTCCTTGGCTCCCCTGAGTTGGGACCCCTGAGGCCTGAAAACACGCATGAAGGACATTGCCATTCATACGATTCTCCTTCTCCTTCCTCTCTCATCTGCCTGATGGGTAGAAGAACCATTCTGTGAACCTTGGTTGTCCTAACCACAGGGGGAAATCTCCATATTCATTGAACCTGCAGCACAACTCCATCTCTAAGGTTGAGCTAATTGGAGACTTTTTCTATAACTGTCAATGGAGCCGTGGAATCCAAATTTAGCCAGTATTCCATAGTTCTTTTTTTCATGGTAGTTTCACAAGTTTGTGTTAGAAAAAGATTTAACTAGGAAAACACTATTGTGAGCCTTTTCTGTTTAAAAACAACAATAACAACAACAAAATAGGGCTGCCAGGACCAATGCCAAGGCACTGAGTCTAGTTTTTTAAAACACTTGAAGTGCAGGAAATTATGTGGTTCTCATTGCCTACACCGCTGCTCAGACCTGTGCCCTCAAGGGTGGCCATTCCCAGGTCTAAGACTCGCAGTCAGTAAACTCTCACGCACTATGCCGTGAGTGATTCTCCCAAATATCCCGAAGTTAACTCTCAGAGGGTTTGTACAATTATTTAGTTCCCTGGAAAGTGGCGATTTCAGTAGAACTTTCTGGACCAAAAATGACCTCAAAGGCACCGTCATTTCATTTTCTCCTTTCAAGGATTTTTAACATCCATTTCAGATAAGAGAGAATTTATCCTCTGCTGAAGATCTTTCCAGAAGGAATTCCACAAACTCCCATTAAAATGTTTAACAACTTTCCCTACCCTGGAAGCCTTCTTACAACCAGTGTGAATGCCTTCTGTTGTTAGGTTTAATTGTCAAATCAACCAGAACCCATGCTCTATAATTAAATGTTTTCTCTCTCTCCCATGTAGCCACAGTTTTCAAGCTTTTGCAGTTTTCCTTTCAAGCTAACAAAACCATATTTTTAGATCATTTATTTCAGTTTTGTCTACACTCTGTCCAACTAAAACCGTTTTCATGCTCTTGTAGGAGAGCCCATGCCAACACCGAGAGACTACTGGTAAATCCATGTATGTGAGGAACTCAACAAGCCCCATGGATTTCCCAATCACATTTTTTCAGCTCTCTCTTGTTTCAGCTAATAAAAGACTTTGTGCATGGTTTAGAAGAGGGATATGGCTTGTCTGGGATGAATTAACATATAGTGTACACCTAAAAAAAAGTATTTAAGAAGAAAATGAAAGCAACATAAAGATGGGCCTCAAGTAATCCTCTTTCCACACAGGGACAGAGCTATGTCTTCTTGCAGCTAATGCATAATTGATTATTTATGAAGGAATGAGGCATGGTGGTCTGGGCCTAGTTTCCACCTAGAGCATAGACAGTGTGTTGGTTGTCCTGGCTTGTTGTCATATATGTGGCTATTTTTAAAGTATTGCTTCTGTCTCTTCCTCAAGCTTGGTTATTCTATCTAGTGTGATAAAGATTACTGATGTACAGTTTCTAAACCTAAAAGAAGTGATGGAAGAATATAAGGGGCAGCATTTCCAGAAAACATGAGGTAGAAAACAGGAGTAAAGAGCCTATCTAGAAAACAAAACAGACACTGCCATACAGATGGGAACGGGGTCAGGCAGGGGTGTTCAGTCTCCACAGAGAAGGCAGTCACGAGGAACACCAAGTCTTTCTAAGTTATAAGGAGCTTATTACAATTTCCACCAAGATTCTAAAACACTGCAAGCACCAGATTTTAGGCACAGGGAGAAGGAATGATATTCACCTTGACTGGTTCTTATTAAAATTCAATCAAGTCCTGTACATAAGGGATTCTTCTGGAGCAGGAATCTGCAAACCGTGCCTTGCTGGTCAAATCTCATTTTTAAATAAAGCTTTATTGGAACACAGCCTCATCCATCATTTATTGTAGCTCTGACTGTTTTTAACAGTACACTAGCAGAGCTGAGTAAGTTAAGCAGTGATCACACAGCCGACATTCCTAAACTATGTATATTTAACGTCATGGGAAATACGTGTCAATACCTATTATAAACAATAATTATTATGACTATGCGTTAGGAATATATAGTATTCTTCCGGTTTGAATGATTTCTCAATTCAACTTTCTGTCTGTTATGATGCAATAACGCCTGTTGCTCATCAGTCTGTTTAAGGTTCTAATCATCTTTTTACAAACAACCCAAACTTTTCTTGCTCTTCAGTGCAGTGCTGAACAAGTTGTTGGTTCGTCTCACCGCCAGGGGGCCTCCTGCACTCTGTTGTGCTTGTAGGATCCAAGGAAAGTGAGAACTAGTCCTTGTCTCCAGTACTTCACGGGTGGCTTGGCTGCTCTGTGAGGCCTGTATTTCATGTTTGGCCCAATAACGTGAGTAGAGTCATACTGGCCGCCTTGGGAAACGAATTCTAGTTCAGAGCAGGAAATAGTTAAGACAGTAAATGAAAAGATTGGAGTGTGTGGGAGTATGAGTGCGGGCGCACGTGTGTGTGTGTGTGTGTGTGTGTGTGTGTGTGTGTGTGTGTGTGTGTTCTAACACTCTGATCACTTTACCAACATCTCAGCCCCATTCATATTGTGTAGAAGCATGGCTGATTTAGAAGCTTCCTCAGGGGAAGACGAGGCCTACTCAGACTCAAATCTCCATACTGTAACTCCCTTTTGGAGTTGCCTTATCTTCAGCTCTAGTTTATATTTTATCCTGTAGATACCCTTTTGAGTTTGTGATAAGCACCGCTAAGGATATTGTAAGGAAATTATATGATGAAGTACTGGAGAAATAAGTCATAGCTTTCTTGGGCACCAACTCCTATATAAGCTTATTATTATTATTATTAATTATTATTATTACATCTGTTTGTGTGTATGTATGTATGTAGGCACAGGCATGCCATGTGGCTCCTGTAGAGGTCAGAGGCCAACTTGTATGACAGGTTGTCAGGATTGGCCACAGCGCTTTCACACACTGAGACACCTCCCCAGGCTCTCCCTTCCAGGTCTCATTTTCCTCACTGTAAAGCGAGGAGGAGTTGGACAACTGAGTTGTTCTAACATGCGGATTTCAGCTCACCACTCCCTCTGGTGAAGAACTATGAATGAATGAATGCTTCGATAATTGACTTTGCCTATGGGGAATCTGGCAAGATCAGAACTCTGTAACAAGCTTTTAAAGGCTAACAAACTCATGTGTAAATATAGTATCTTTAAGGTGTCATTGAGGTATAATTTCTAATTGCCACACCGTTTGTGTTCACTTTGGGCAATGTCCTGTGTGGATTGTGAGTCTTAGGCAATTCTCATGGTGCTCTCCTTCAGCAGTAGACGAAACACTGGGTGCTCTGCGGTGCCACACAAGTTCTTTCACATCTTACTTTCCACACATCTTCATCTTTTTCCTTTTTTCTATATGGATATCTACTAAATGTTATCTCCATTTTTACAACATATAAAAATATAGTCCCTAAACCATTGAAAATAGTCAGATCACTGAGCAACTTTTTTCCCTTCTGTCTGCCCTGTATTATTGGTTTATAACTGAAAATAGAAATTGGTTTTATATATATATGAATAATTGGTAATAACCTTGACTGTCAGAGCAGGACAGCTGAAAGCACTTAGCTGTCCATGAGTGTCCTGTTTGCTTCTGTTTCTTTAATATAAACACCATGGCCAAAAGCAACTTGAAGAGAGGAAAGCCTTAATTCCAGCTTATATGTTAGTTTATCCCTGTGGGTAGTCAAGGCAAGAGCAAGAAGCAGAAGCCACAGAGGAACTCTGTTTGCTGGTTCCCTGGGTGAAGTTTCTTATACAGGGCAGTCCCACCTGCCTAGGGATGATGCCGCCCACAGTGGGCGGGGCCATCCTGTATTATTCATGCCTGCAGGTCAGTATGATGGAAGCAATTCTTTAATCAGGGTTCCCTTTACTAGGTGAGTCGAACTGACTGCCAAGATTAGCCATCACATTTTGGAAAGGACCTACGGGGCCTAAGGACATTTGGTAAAGAACGAGGTCCCTTGGGTTGTTTCTGTTTCATCGCTGCTGTGAAAAGTGCTTTAATGGCTACGGGTGTGCAACATATTGATTGGTCTCCTTTTGGATAGACCTGATGGGAGGAGGGTGGGTCATAGATCAGTGTTATTTTTACTATGTTTTTTAAGAAAACTCCATAATGTTTCCAAGCTGGCTCCACTTACTTTCTTACCAACAGTGTGGAAATGTTCCCCATTCACCATGTCTTCACTAAGAACTAACTTTGGCCTTTTCAGTAATAGTCATTCTAGATGGAGTGAAGCTATATCTCAGTATGGTTTTAATATGCACTTCCCTAATGAGCAATAATGTTGGGATTTGTTTATTGTATGATTTTAGCTGCCTCTATGTATTTTAATAGATGCCCATTTCTAAATCAAGAATTTTGTTATTGTTTTGCTGTTGAGTTGTTTAAATATCTTATATGTTTTTATGTAGACCACTTGTTAAAAATATAGTTTGCAAATACTTTTCTTCTGTATGCATTCTGTTGCTTATCTCCTTTACTGATCTTTGTGTTTATTGTTCTGAAGCTTTTCTGAATTCATTTATGGTATCTAATAATATTTGGAGGGAGTATTTAGAGTTTTCTGCATATATAAAATTATATCAGATGAAAATGAAAGTTTGGCAGCTTGTTTTCTAAGTTAGATGATTTATATTTCTTCCTCTGACCTAATTAAGCTGCCCACCAACAGGTGAATGGATAAAGAAAATGTGGTACACACACGTTTCCAGTGAGAGTGGTAGTATTCCTGTACAGTGGAATGCTGTCAAGCCACAGAGAGAACTGAAATTTTGTCATTTGTAACTATATGGAGGAATCTAGAGAACTTTTTATTACTTGAAGTCACTAACACACAAAAGGGAAATAGCTCATGATACCACTCAGATGTCAGATCAAAAATGTTGACTTTGTAGAACAGTGATTAGTGGAGGTTAAGGTAGTTAAAGCGTGAGAGTAATGGGGTAATGTGGGAAAAGACCCAGAACTCCACTTAGACAGAAGGAATACTTTTTAAATGTCCACAATATGCTAACGTACAGAGACAAATAGGTAAGTGCTTGAGGCTGGGCACAGGGAGGGAGAGAACTGAGGAGTTCTGAATTAATTATAGTGATGCTTGTACAACTCAGTAACTAAGTAAAAACTGCTGTGCTATGCATCTTAAGTGATTAAATTGCATTATACATTAATTATATCTCAATAAAACTGAATAAAAACAGGCTACAATGAAATAGTAGTTCTTTGGGTGACCTAGTGACAGGCAATAATTGTGCCCCAAAATTTCCAACTAGAGTGTCTTCTCTGTAGGGCTGTGTGGCTGAAGGCAGAGGGGCTTAGTGGCTGGAGGCACATGCTTATTTGCTTAAAGAGAAACTGATCACACGTTTTGTAGTTTGCAGACTGCTTTAATGGATATCAGACCTGGTTAATAATTAGTGAAATTTGCATCACTTTCTATATGCCAAAACACAAAGATAGGTCCTACCTTACTTACCTCTTACTTTTTAATCATACATTTTGAAGCTTATCTTAGGTCCTAATACATATATTAATAATTAACTGGGAGTAGGGAGCTGGCTCAGAAAGGGCCTGAGTTTGAATATCCTGAACCAATGTGAAGCAAACTGAATACCAATCTGTAAGCCTTCCTGTTGGGAGACAGAAGCTGGGAAGAGGAGTTCCGGAAGTTGGGGACCAGCTTATCTGGCATGCTTAGTGACAAACAACAAAAGTGACCTTGCCTCGAAGAAGATGGAAAGCAGGAACCAACACCTGAGGTCGTCCTCAGATCTCCAACACAGGTGCTGTGGCACATAACCACATTCCCACACACAAACATGAATGGGGACACACACACACACACACACACACACACACACACACACACACACCATTCATATATGACACACTCAGATAAAACAAAAAGAATGAATGGTCTAATATTTTCACCTTTATCTAAAGAATAAGAAATAATGTCATCTCATAATACTAGCTACATGAAGGTAAGCAGAAAGCATGTTAGGTATTGTGATATGCTATAGAGCAGCAAACATTATTAAAGGCTACCCTGGGCTAGTAGGATGGCTCAGTGAGTAAAGGCTCTTGTCACCAAACCTGGTACCTGTATGACAGAAGGAGAAAAGTGACTTTCTGTAAGCTGTCCTCTGACTTCCAAACACATGTGCACACAAATAAATAAATGCAAGCTTTACAAACACAAAGGCCATCCTTTACTTTAAGTAATTTATAACCCACTTTATTAAAAAAAAAGTTAAAACAGACACCATGAAATAACAGCAAAGACAGCAAATTTGTGTGCATTCAGAATGCATGTCGGTTTCTCACAGTTGATGTAAGAAGTGATAGCTGAACTGGCATTTGCTGGGGAGAGGATTAAATAAGGGAACAGAGGTAGATGCTCTGCAGAAAAATGCAATGTGAGAAAAAAACAGAAACAAAACCCAAAACCCTTAGAACTGACAATTCACTTGACATGATTCTAGAACTTTACCCAAACGAGGAAGTCACACTAGAGAGGAGTAAGAAGCCAGTGATGCCTCATAGAAAATTTATTCCATGTGCTCAATGGAAGGGATGCATGGGCAATGTTTTTTTTTCTTCCCATTGGTAATTCAATGTTCTATTTAGGAAAAGAAGTAACATACACAAAAGTATAAACGATTGCTCTGAATATATAAACAGATGAGGACAGGGTTCTGCTGCATTGGCAATACTTGGATCAAGGTTGGGCAAACACTTGTATAGTGCTTATTCTAAAGCAGGCCTTACATCTTGCCTATGCTGGTTCCTCTGATCCTCAAAGCAACTTTATGGAGTAGGAACATTATTCTTGGGTAAGGAATGAAGACTCAAGGAAATCCTGAAGTGATTATTTGTTTACAGGGTGTGTGAAGTTACTAGTACAGGCTAATATCAACATATTCCCTCCTTCCTTCCTAAGAGGAGAGAAAATTAGTTATAACTTTGCCTTGATATTCTACCAGACAGGAATTGAATGTGTATGTAATGTTTACCTTCTCAATGATTCTTCTTTGATGTGACTTATTTTACTGTCTAATGCGGCCAGAAAGTAATTATAATATATTATTTTCAGAAAGAAAAAAGAGACAGGAGGTATCCTCAGTCTTGTGTGCAAAGGTGTAACAGACCAAAAGAAAATCTTATTAGAAATGTCACGTGTGTTAAAATTGAAGAAACTCCTCAAATGAAGCCTTCTACATAGAAATGTGGAATTCTTACAAATATAGTCTGATTGCTTCTTCAAGTGGTTGAGAAAGGACAAGTGTGTCTCCATCTTTGTTTTGCTGGTGGTGAAGCCATGGAAAAAGGAAATGATTTCCCTTGGATTATATCCATAGAATAGAAACAGAAAACAGTTACAAGGCACAGGGCACCCAGTGAGGAGTTCTACCTCTCAGGGATGCACAGGGAAAGTCCTCCCCACCACAGATTTTAGTACCCATTTCTTCTATAAAAAATTTGCCATGTGTGGCAACATCCACGTCTCATACTTCTCTTTCTTAGGCTCCTCTCTGTGAATGTTTATTTAGTTTTTTTTTTTAAAGCCATCATACTATATTCCATCATGGGATTATTTCAGAGATGTTATTCACTGAAGACCTCTTTCCAGCTCTCATTTATAACCTTTCCTCCTTGATACCTTGATACTTTTCCTTTTTCTAACCGTTTTCTTTATTTCGTTCTCTGAACCTTTAACACCACCTCCTCTGTAATTTTATTATTCTGCCTCTTGTAGTTCAGACCCATACACACATCTGCTCATACACCTCCCTCCCTCTCTCTCCCTCCTCTCCCTTCCTCCCTCTCCCTCTCTCCCTCTCTCTCTCCCCCTCTCTCCCTCCTTCTCCCCCTCTCCCTCTCTCTTTCCCTCCCTCTCCCTCCTTCTCCCCCTCTCCCTCTCTCTTTCCCTCCCTCTCCCCCCTCTCCTTCCCTCTCTCCCTCTCTCTCTCTCCCCCTCTCCCCCCACCTCTCTGACACACACACAGAGTTTTCTCTTTGATATAACTTCTAATAAGTATTGGTGAAATTATTAAGGCCACTCCACATAGTTAAAAGGGAGGTTTATTTTGTGGGGTAACTTACAAATGAAGGGATAGGTTGCAGGGTCTGGCAAAGGTATGGCGCAGTCCGGCGGTGTTCTCTGGAGAACTCTGCTCGGTCTACCTCCAGTGTCCAGGGTCCCAGAACCAAGCAAGAGCCCTCCTCTTGATCATTTGTCTTCTGCTTCCTCCTCCACCCCGCCTTGTGGGCGTGACCATTACCGAAGCCTCAATGGGGATTGGAACTTCCAGGCCAATGCTGGGATGGCTATCCACTACAAATAAGCTTCCATGGATACTGATGGCAGCTTCCTCTGGTGTAGTAGTAGAGTGTGGGGTATGCTTCAAAGCAGTTACCAGTTATCATAATCAAGATTTGTTCTTTGGGGTCTTAGTTTATGCCAGGAAATGTCTACTGTACCCAGAGCTCTTTAAACTGCGAGCTGTCGTTCTTCTGAGTGACAGGCATGACTATCACTGAGAAATCCTCTATCTGACCTTTCGGCCTCCATCTTGCAGTATTTAAAATACATGATTTTTAGAAGATGAGCGACATGGAAAGGAGGTAACCACAGAGGGCTGAAGGGTGGGTCTTCAGTGTATTTTGGTTACTCCAAAGTCACTCTGAAGGACATTCTTGGCCTTGTTTACATTTAGCTCCTAGGGCCTACCATTTTCCTCAGACTTTCAGGTTGCATTTAAAGGAACATTTTTGGAGAGCAGTGATACAGCCTAGCAAGCAAAGCTGCAGTTCCCCTGGCCTGTTTTTGGGCACCAGCACTACCTTGAAAACCCCAGGCAGGTGGCTTGGTTTTGACTTTTATTATTAAAACAGAGCAATATTCCTAACATTTCTCATGGGCTTTCCTTAGGAGAGCAACAGTAAGAATAACAGATGCACAGAAGTGATCATCAAACTTCTGTGGCTGGAAGAACAAAGCAGCATTGGCCCCTCCCCACTCAAAAATAAACAAGAGTAGGAACAGCAGGAGGATTTGAAAGAGAAAGGTTTGGGGACCAGAATTAGAACTAACCTCCTGCATGCTGATAAATGTTCTCCCAAGAAAACGTGCCTCCTAAGAGGTGCTCCTAAGTGTTAAAACGCTGCCTTCGGCCTCCTCTTTGTGGACACATTTCATAGACGCTAGCCATTTCTGGCCACAGGAAGCAATTAACTTGGCTTCTATCTGAAAATTGAAAATATTTCTATATTGGATGTTTTACCAAGGAAAATTCCCGCAGAGGGAAGTTCAAAGATAAACAAGGCAATCATGGTCTTTTCATTTCTGTGTACTAACTCTCTGCCTAACATGTATTTCCACAACTGATTTAAGTCCGTCTGATCTCTCTTTGGGGAGAGATTCAAATGAATAAATATTTTCCAACCTCCTACAACTAAACCATAATGTCAATACTTACAGTGGGTAAAGGGTAAATAATAAATGGTTCTTGTCCATTCGTTGTGGAGTCTATGATCTAATTCTTAAACCACATTGATCCTCAACTGAAGAAGGCATCAGAGGTACTTTCAAAAAAGTGGCCCCACAGCATCTAACACTTTACTGTACAAGGACTGAGTCACAACCAAGAACACTCTTACCCCATTATAGATCTAGTAAGACCGGAGGGAGAGGCTGAGGCTGTGGCTTAGTTGATGAAGTCCTTACTGTGCTAGGAGGAGGACCTGAAGTCGATCACAAACCTCACATTAAAAAAACCCAGGAGTGGTGGTATGTGCTTATCATCCCAGAACTGAGGCTGCAGAAACAGGCTCATCTCCAGGACTAACTGGCCACTCAGCCTAGCCTTCCTGACAAGTGTCACGCCAATGAGAGAACCCTTCTCAACAACAACAACTAGACAAAGAAATCAAACAGATGAAAAAGAAAACTGGATAGTCCCTAAGGCATGACACTCTAAGGTCTCTGTGACCTCCAACTTTACTCTCTCTCTCTCTCTCTCTCTCTCTCTCTCTCTCTCACACACTCACACACACACACACACACACAGAGGGGGCACATCTACACATTCATGTGCACCTGTGTGCACACATGAACACACAAGATTATAGACATGACAATCCTTTTGTCTTTCTAAAAACTTTCTTTTATTTCTCTCTCTCTCTCTCTCTCTCTCTCTCTCTCTCTCTCTCTCTCTCTGAGTGTGTGTGTGTATGTGTATCTATATGTATGCCATATATATGTAGGTACATAAAAAGGCCAGAAAAATGTGTCGGATCCCCTCAAGCTGGAGTTATATGCAGTTGTGAACAGCCTGATATGCAGTTGTGAACAGCCTGACATGGCTGCTGAGAACTGAACTCTGGTCTTCTAGAAGAACAGCATGAACTCTTAACCTCTGAGCCATCTCTCCAGTCCTCCATTTTATCTTTAATAATTTTAAGCTGTATATCTTGGTACCTTTAATCCAGCACTCTGAAGGCAGAGGCAGCAGATTGCTGTGAGTTCAAGACCAACCTGGTCTATGTAGTAAATTCCAGGCCATCCAGGGCTACACAGTGAGAGCCTGTCAAAAACTTTATCTTATGTATATATTCTTTGAGAACTTGATACATGTATCTAATGAATGTATACAATGTATTTTGAGCATATACAACCCACTTCAACTTCTCCTAGACCCCACTTTACTTCCCTCTCAATGTCATATTCTCTTCTTTTTTTTTTATGACTCACTGTGTCCATTTAGAACTGCAAATACATACTTGGGTGTAAGATCATCTACTGGAATATGAACAATCAAAGACACCACCACTGAAGAAAGGCAACCCCACACCCTCAACCAACAAATTCCAGTAGTTCTCAGGGCCATGGCTCCTTCACCCACTGAGCTGGAACATTGATAGGCTTGATCATGTAAAAGTCTTATGTGGTCGTCCGCAGCTACTGCGAATTCATGAGTGAATGGCCCTGTCATGTTCAGAAGACATTATATCACAGAAGTCCTCTCCACGCTGTGATTCTTATATTCTTTCTGCCTCCTCTTCCATGCTCATCTCTGAGACTTGGGAAAGGGTTGCTCTAGAACTCCTATCTGAGGTTGAGCACCCCACTGTTACTTCATCTCTGCACTTTAACTAGTAGTGAGTATCTGTGTTAGCTGCTATCCACTGTAACAAAAAGCAACTCAAGTGGAGGTAAAAACAGCACTAATCTGTGGATAGAAAAATACAAATTTTGAAGGCAAAGTGATACTATGTCCACTCAGTAAAATAACCACATTTGGTTCTCTTCTAGGGCGTATGACCTCCATAGCCATGAGTTATTGGCCAAGTTTACAACACCAGGTGTGAATTTCTTCCTTTGGAGCAGTCTTTAAACGGAATCAGGAACCTCTTGGTTACCTATGTAACACTGTTGCCACTCTTGCACCAATGGGCATTAGTTGTGAAACAAAATTTAAGTTAGCATTAAAAAGTCACAATGTGCATACATACCAATATGATGATGTTTCCGTTTTGTTTTGGGGAGGAGTGACTCTGGAAACTGATTGTCATATGGTAAGTCTATCACCACATGATAAATTCTGTATGTGGTTTCTCTGCGCAGGAGCCTTTAGTCCCTGAGGAATGCTGAGTGCACTAACCCCAAGGAGATGAAGTTTTGTGGATTTGGGGATTATTGTTGTCATCAGGTGTGCATTTGTGTGTATCATTTGAGACAGGACTTCATTCCGTAGTTCAGCTGACCTAGACCTTACAATTCGCCTGCCTCTGCCTTCTGAGTTTGGGGATTATAGGTTTGCAGTATCACACCAAGCTTGGGGAAAATGGTGATGAAAAATAGGGTCAGTGGTTTCTTAGAGAATTGCAGAGTCACCAAGTTCCACACCAACACCTTTCTGATGAACACAGGCTACAGTCTTTCCATTTTTCTCCCCCCCCCTTTTTTTTTACAAAGAGGAAGCAAGATACTCCCTTTTGGGGAAACTTTATCAACCAAGTTAACCTAAGAAGTATATATTTTTCCTCATGAAATTAATTTGGCTCCTTTGGCATTATTTTTGAGGTGTACAACATCTTGGCAAACTGCTTTGGTTTGAAACTGTGATTTTAGAAAAGCACGTTTCAGAATGTTTAATTCAGCGATACAAAAGCACTAATGAAATATGCATGTATGAATTTTATATCATATTAGTTCCCTCTTTCTTAAAATCTGAATAAAAGCCAAACATCTGGATTATGTTTAAAAAGCCTGAATTTCCAATTTTCAGAGAGAGCCGATCTATTTTGACATTGCACACTTAGCCTTAACGTTTACAGTGTGCTATTAACATTACTTGCAATTGTGGAAAAAAAAAATCTAGATTTAAACAAACTTGGTGCCTCCAAATGCTAAAAATATATCTATATTTCAACTGACTGCTGCTGTACAGCCATGCACATCCATAGTTTAGGCTCCATCAGCATTTTCATTATAAATGCTTACTCTGAGCAGGCCTGTAGTTCTTCTATAAAGATATCGGGTAAGCTTTGACATATAAAGTCTCCTGTTGTTGCACATTAAGACAACAAACAGCAATTCTATCACTTACCTTGAGAAACTATTCATTGACTTAGTGTTTTCTAAAAGCCCCAACTATTGAAAATACTTCATCATTACCCAAAGAAAACATGCTAGCCATCATCCATTGGAGGCTTTTTTCTTCAAATCTACACCACCAATAACCAATAATCAATAACCAGCTTCTGCTTTTGTAGATAGTTGAGGCTATTTTGACAACTCAAGTAAGTAATTATGATAAGAAAGTTTAGGGAAGTAACTAAGGATATAATGGTTATGTTTACTTTACTCTCATGGCATACATAGTAGAATCTGAGTGGTAAATCAAGTTTTAGGGGACAGGGTATCTACACAAGAGGTCAGTGTAGACCATGTAGGGTTGTGGTGTGTTTGAAGTTTGGCAGTAGTTAAGTCTCAAGTGGGGTTTAATTTATCACACTTGAAATTTTGATGTATTTGTTACATCAAATTTGTTACATAAAATTTTTTTTACTACATGTAGAAGACAGCTGTAGTCTGCAAATTTCCTTTTAAATTCTTTTTTTGTTTGGCTTAAGAAAATGTAATTACATTGTAGTCAGTCACATAAAAATAAATGTGTGTGAGGTATTGGTTGGTGAGGGGATAAAAACCAAAAGAAACCATATTCTAAAATAGGAACTTCTAAGAAAGAGAAGCTGGGTTTGTGGTACTGATTTCTCTCCTCACATCTTCCCATCCTGTACACTGCCCACTAGAAGACGTTATATACTTGCATAACTGTTCTTACTATGTGCTGACATGACATCCCCATTAGCTCCTATAGGGCACATCAAAATGAAACCTTAAATAGAGCAGTTGTGACATGTTGTGGCAATGACCCACATCCTCACTGAAGTGCACTTGAAGGCAGAGAAAGCCAACAGAGGTGCAGATTTGCAGCACAGTACAGCATAGCCACAGTTATAAAGTGCCTCGCTGAGATATGGGTTAGCTATACCACTTCTGTAGTAAAACTCCCTCTGATATGTATTGATCAAGCTAAAGGACCTGAAAACTTTTGCGGAGTGGTCCATGAATGAACTACCTTCCTCCAAAGCTCTCACTGAGTGATTCATGAATGAACCACCTTGCTACAGTAGGGTGAGCAGAAGCTGGCTGTAGAAACTTTGCTTCATTTCCTCGTTCTTTTCCATCCCCATGTTGGGGCCAGCTTCCATGGCAGAACCTCCTTTGTGTGTGGTGTGTGTCTTCTCCACTGCACCCCCAGGTTTGCATCCATCACAGTCTGATGTAATCCTATTCCAACAAGTGGCCATTTCTTAGTTGGTAGTTTGGGTCTTGGCTTTTTTTCTGCACAGAATAATGTGGTGGTTATGGCCGGTCTCATGAATGCTGGTGCAAATGAACTCAACTTTCTAAAATAGAGGAAGTTTAGATGCAATTTGCAGGCCAACCTTCACTCACCCACAGAATTTCTCAGCAGCTAGACATATGCTCTTGGCCTGGACTTCTGGTGACTCAGAAGGTGCTCTCTGCTGTCTGTTTAGGCTTTAGACTTAGAACTCCAGTGTAACGTTTATAGATCAGATGAAACAAATTATTTTTTGTGTAAAAGGTCCTCAGTGCTCAGTCTGCAGCAAGTCCATCTTTTCTGTCCTGGGCTCTCCCCCCAGCTCTGCTGCCTGTGACCCATTGCTTTCAGAGGCTTTCCACTGAGGAGGCTCAGATCTTCTCAGTTCCTTTAGAAGTCTCCTTTGGGGATTCAATACAGTGGCGCAGTCTTCTATGCCTCCATCCAACCCCAAACAGCTATTTGTTTGTTTATTTTGAACATCTACCTTTTAGTGTTTGCTGACTCAAACTGAACCTAAAGCCTTGTCACTTCCATTCTTTATGGAGTTTTAGTCTCTGTCTTTTGGTGAGACCACAGGAGAATGAAGGGTGGCTAATAATAATGTCATGCTTGACGTTTGTCATTCTCCTCAGATTTATTCATTATGCCAGCATCTTTATTCTTTCTAGAGTCTAATATTCTCATCTGAAACAGACAGCATGAAGTGGTCCCCAGTGGATTCAGATCCAAGGCACAGACAGTGTTTCGTTTGTATATTAAAAGTTTCAATGTAACATAAAAATTATGAGATTTTACATAAACATATGTGTTCCTGGCCTCACTTAAAACAACGTACTTAATGGTACTGAAGCCATATTGAAGCCACATTTCCATGTGGGGGTCGTTGGCATAGCTTTAGCAGAGGCTGATGCATCCACTACAGACCCTCTCCCATCTTCTGTCACTGGGATCAGATTCTAGTAATAATTAAACTTGTGGGTTGTTTTTCTGTCAGTAGAGAAAGTGGCTCTCTTTTACCATAATACCTAGTAGTCGTTGGAATGTGAATGAGAGAAGAAGGGGGCTCGTTCTGATCTTACTCTTGACCTTCCCTTCCAGGGTGCAGCGTATGAGAGGCAGCGATTGCAAGCATGTGAGAGTCAGATAGAAATTCATGACTTGTGCCAACATTGGCATCCATTGGCAGCCCAGAATCTATCCTAACAGGAGTATTTATACTAGAACAATCAACAAACACTATAAATCAGTACTTTGTTTCTTCTTTGAGAACCAGTTCATTAACTTATAACACCTATGGGTGTTTGATTCTATGATATTGAGCTAAACTGCTTATTATTTTAATGAGTAATAAGATCAATATAATCTGGCAATCTGATCACATGTCCTTATTCATGTGTTCCTTGTTCATGTTGTTAAAATATTGAAGAAGACTAGAGTGAGCAAAAGGGCCGTGGATACCCATCGTGATCTTCAGACAGTATTCCACAGGTTCTCTGCAAAGCTCCCCTCACTTTTGTGTTTCTAAGAGCCTGTATCCATCTGCCCACTTCTCACTGATGAAAACCTAATGGAAGTACATCTATCTAATCCATGAATTCACCTCCTTGTGTAGGGATTTAAGTCATTAGATCCTGGGTGTTTGTTGCTAGAAATGTAATCATGTTTAAAATCTGGCTGGCTGTGTAGGGGAGAACTGACTGGTATTGCTACAAAATTGCCTTGAGAAAGTAAAAGGACCCAATTTCTACACACGTTGACAATTAAGATTCCCATAGACAGTGAGTTAGCCAGCTCCTGTAGGGGAACTGGAGCCAAAGCCTTTCTGAGCACTTCAAACGGGCAAAATGAAAATACAGTCAAATCAGAACTAAATACATTAGCTGAAACTGGAGTTTGGCTTATCAAATCCAGATCAAAAGCATGAAATAGAAAGCATGTTAGATATTTCTTCCTTAAATTCCTCTTTTTTTTTTTTTTTTTTTTATTGGCACTGGAGAAAAAAAAAAAAAAAACACATTAAAACCTCCTGACTGAATTGCTGTCCTAAACCAATAGATCCACGGGGCTTGTTTAGCTAAAAGCCACAACAGACTTTGTAATGCAATGATGTAATCTTGGCTTTGTGTCATTTATATTCAACCTAAAAATTTTTTTTTCCTGAATAGACAGGCTGACAACAATATTGTTCAGTGTGGGTTTTTATTTGGATTCTTTCCAAATGGTTCACATGCCTTCACAGTAACACATCGTGCAGCTTACGTTCCCCCCTTTGCCTGAATTCTAAAGTTTCCCCCTTTTTACTAGCTTTCTATTTTTCTTTTAATGTCTCAGTTATGTTTGTAAAACTAACCAGCTCCACCACAAAATTAGGATGTATCTTGCAGAGAGCATTCATTTTACTTTTTGCATATTTTTCCGGAGGTCATGTCAAGGTTAGTTTGAATTCCATCCTACATTAAGACTTCTTTCACAGCTCTTTAGCTCGGCAGCCTACTCCCCGCTGGGGTCTGCCCCTTGGGCACGTCAAAGCTTCAGACCTGACAAATCAAACCCAGATGAAGCTGTACAGGTTTTTTAAACAGTTTGATCAGTAACTTTTTTTTTTTCTTTTTCACTATCCTTCGTAGTAAGATTCTTTCTCCCTTTGGATTCCCATTTCAGGGATGGAGGGTTTCTATTTGAGACAATTTGTTTTTGCATGAGAGTTGTCAAACTAGCTGTGCATTTATTACAGTAAAATGTACACTAATAGCCTTCTGGTCACTAAGACCACAGACAGAGGCAAGCTCTTCACTAGCAAGGCTGTAATTGTGTTATTAAGACTTACTTGTAGTGGGAAGGTTATTGTTGGGATATTGCAGATTTCTTTGGGGTCAGAAAATAAAAATACATCCAGCCTATAACCTGTTAGGAGTTGAGCCTTGAAATGTCTCTCACACGGTTCCTAATGTGCTCCCATCATTATCTTAGCAAATTGTGAGAGTGGTACACCTCCCTTTCCTGGTCAGCTGATGGACTTAGAGTACCTGCCTTACAATAAGAACCTCCTTTACTGCCGAAGTAGATCACAAAGTTTGAAAATCAGCAGACTGTCCATGTTTTTATGAGTTGAAAAATAATGACCACAAAATTTCTAAAGCAACTGAAGAAATGGTGTGATTACTACCACAGTTATCTTGGCAATGCCAACTGAGCAAGTCAGGTAGCTTCCCCATTCCCACAACAGAATGTTGTTGTTGTTGTCTTAAATAAGCCAAATAGGCATTCCATTACATTTTCACTTAGGACAGACAAACACCACCTGAAGGTTTTTAGCTGTAGATTATGCTGAACACTTGAACAGAAGAGGGGAAACAATATTTAAATGATGCTCAGCAGGAAAGTACCCAGTGAAGGTCCTATAAAAGGTTGCCTGGTTGAAACTAATTAAAGACAGGTCTAAATAAGAAAAGAAAAGGAAAAAAGGATCAAAGGGATCGCATTAGGTGTCACCATGCTATTTGGGGGCATTTTATTTAATTTTATAGTTTTGTTCTAGGAAAACACTGAATCCCGAAAATGCCCATTCTGCCATACTGCCGTTGTTTTTGCAGTCACTCCATGTCAACAGGCAAGCATCTTGCAGAAATCATCTCAGCACTGGCGCATTAACACATTATAGTGAAAAGAGGGGCTTGTGCTTTTCACGCGGTGCGTTTCAGCCTTCAATTAATGTGAAAGCACCACAATGCCCATGCTGCTTCTCCTGCCTAGTGGTGCACCATTTATCATTGCAATCTTACATTGACCTTGACACCCACTTCATTAGAATAAAGATTGTCTACCATTTAGGTTACATTGTTCCTCTGCACAGAGACCCCATGCAAATTTCTGTTCAGATAGAAGCGCTGTGAGGCTGTCAGAGGTCATCTGCATTAAATGATTGCAGCTATTTTCCAACCGTTTCTTTTCATCCCACTCAATTCAGGCTAGGAGGATCAATCAGGTTCTCTGCCTGAAATAGTAGGACTGCTGGGAATATAACTGTTTTTGGTAGTAGTGGGTATGCCCTAAACAGTGTTAAATATTTAATATAAACTCATTAAAGGCCATGCAAAGGCTTGAGAAAGATACCATATTTATAGAAATATCAAGGGGGACAGAAAACCCTTTTGAAAAATAAATAGAATGGTAATTATCAATTTTACAATTTCAGAAGATGTAACCACAATATTTCTTAGTTCTTAATCACAACTCTTTCCTATAGGTATCTTTTTTTCCACC
Organism: Onychomys torridus; assembly: GCF_903995425.1. Taxonomy (NCBI): domain Eukaryota; kingdom Metazoa; phylum Chordata; class Mammalia; order Rodentia; family Cricetidae; genus Onychomys; species Onychomys torridus. The sequence continues at coordinate 22,047,105 of NC_050456.1, forward strand.
CTTGACATGGGTTAGGAAGAGAGGAACCTGGGAGACCTCATATTCTTATTCAGGATTTTACACAAATATTAACATGAAAAGTTTTCATTTATTAGTGCTGATGTCCTTACTCAGTAACAATAAATTCTGTCCTGACTGTATTTGTTTTAAAACATGGATATTCCTTATGTAAAAGAAAAAATGATTGGAGAAATAAGTTGCCCAGTCTCCTACTTAAGTTTCCTGAGTGATATAATTGGAATTAAATTATTAATGGGAGATACTTTTAAAAAGATTGTTTTATGATCTTCTATTAGGGAATTTGCAATTCATTTTAATATTTGTAGTTTGATTTATATTAAAGATAATGCAATCTATGTTCAATTAACAATACATGGCCAATGTAATGTGATTTCCAGATCATGCAAATGGAATAAGCTTGCAAGAAGAGGGGGAGCTCAATTCTTAACCTCAGATGTAATTTGCTGTGCGAGTTCTGGCAATTTTAAATGACATTGCACTTTTTAATTTTTCCAAAGGCTCAGCAGCAAATTTATCCCAATCAAGAAAGCCTATTATTAATTTACAAGGACAATTGTAGGAGTCTTTATAATTTCTTTGTGCAATTATTCGCCGTAAATTCTCATGGTAAGATACAAATCGTTTGTAAGAAGTAGCCACTAGCGCTTGAACCATCGTCTTCTTGAGTCTTGAACATCCTAAGTGTTGGGGATACTGGCTCCTTGTGAAGCATCACAGGCTTTGTGAGATGCTGGACGCAGGCCTTCTAAAAGAGGGCAGTACAAGAGCTGCTGCAGAGGCAGCCTTGGCCTCTACCAGTACAGCTGAGCTCTGGACCTGGACTTTCCTATCAAAAGATTCTTTGTTCACCAGTGAATAGCATTAGGCATGGACTAGCTGAGGGGCCACCATGAAGTCTCAAATGAGGAGGGCAAACACTAGCCAGAGAATACAGTGTGAGAGTCACAGACATGTCTTTGCATTTGTGTGCAAAATACATAGTTTTACATATTATTTTGTGGTCGTTTGGGTTGGGTATGTTCCTGGTTCCTTGCATACACTTTCTTATTGATAGACTAAGATACATTTTGTCTTCACCTGTGTTTTCTTTTTCTGCCTGTTGTGGGGCAGGGGAGATAATTATGACAAATACACAGGTATTTGAGATATTAATTTGCACCGACAAAGATTCAGATGTGTCAGTCTTATAAGTAGGTAATTGTTCTTGCCTTGCCTTAACTTTTCTTAACATAAAGTCACCTGATTCCTGTTTAAAAGCAACATATTGCATGATATAAATACTCAAATCCTGATGATGCAGAATTGGACAGTCATATTCTTTAATCGGAAAATGGTTTGTTTAATTCTAGAGTTTCTGGTAGCCACAGCTTCTCTCTCCAGTTAGCAATGTCTGGTCGCTTTTCAGCATGACTACCAGAAGCACCATACAAAAGTCTTACAAAGAATGTCTTAATCTCTCTGTGTGCTTTTAGAGCATTATTTTGAATTCCATCATGCTGCCTTTTTTCTCCCCTCTTCTGAAGTTTTATTACAACAGCAGAATTCCCAGGGAGCTTTGGGGGCAAGGTTCACATAATGTAGCCCTGAAGTTTTGCTAGGTGGGAGCCATCCCCCAGTCCTGGCCATCTTTTGGCAATCTTTCTATTTCAAAAAGATTCACTGGGTAGAGTCTTTTACAGCATTAGCTGTATCTGGTTTATTTTTATTGTTATTTTTATTTACTAGACATTGAGTATCTACACCCTTTCATGATGCTTTCTTTCTCTGACCTCACCGTGACAAGGCATCTTGTTCTTTAACATTGAGGGAGGCAGAAAAATGCTTGAGTTTCTCAATGTGTGCCTTCTATACTAGTTTCAAAATGGCTTATTCTTCTGGTTTCCATGGTGACAATTAACACTGTTTCAAGGCATTGTTCCACTCTCCATTTGGGCAGAATTTTCGGTGTGATTTTTAAAAAAAAAAAAAAAAAAAAGAAAAAGAAAAAAGAAAAGAAAAGAAAGAAAGAAAAAAAGAAAAAAGAAGAAGAGGAAGAAAGGAAAGGGGGTAAAGGTTTAAGGGAGGGGAGAGAGCCTGGTATGAGTGTCAAAAAAAGTTATCTCAATCAAGTCTGTATTAGCCACTAAGTACATTTATTTCATAAACCCCTGGTTTTCCTGGCTTTGTTTTATAATTTTGTTTTTCATCATTTGTGCTTTTAAAACATAAACTAGAAATCAGAATTTCATTATTAATTCTTACTTAAGACAATGGACGCCTATCAACTCTGTCTTTTCTTTATACCCAAAGAAACGGCTTTTAGGACACTGGTAGCCTATGTCTTTAATTTAGATCATTCACAAATCTATTAAGAGGATTCATTAGACCAAATTGAATTGGCCAAGCAAATACACTTAATAATGTAAATATGCTCTTTGAATGGAGTATATTTTATTTTTGACTAGGCAGCGAGGCCCACAGCAGGTGCTGTGGGAAGTTAAATGCTGGATGCTTATTTACCTTAGCACTCAAGAAAAGCCAGCTGACTTTAACTTTGCTAATCTCATTTTTGGCTATTGAAAACTGGTTTGTATGATAACATCCCCAGACTATGGGACATAATGGGGCAGCTTCTGCTCATTTACTGCTGTGGGTGAAATGAATATGAAGATTAAATTATCTTCTCACTGCAGAATAGAGTAGCCCACTTGATAGGGGACCAAGAGTAGAGAGATCCAATGGCTGATTCTGCCCATCTAATGCTCCTGAAAAGATGCTTTCAAGGGGAGAGGAAATGTCTAGTAGAGTCAACAAAAATGCAGTCCTCCTAGCACCATTATACACACAGTCTTGAGGCCCTAAATCATATTAGATCCAACCTTCACAGCATCTCAAAACTCAAATACTTTCACCTTCAATTACAGGACATTCTAGTACTCTCCATTCACATATCAATATATCTAACAATTAACTAGCTTCTCTTGGCTTTTATAGTTTGAAGGCATTGCCTATCAATCACATCTTTCATCGGGCTGTTTATGCAGTAGGCTATACAGTGACAAAGAGAGCATACATAATAACAAGGCTTTTTAAAATCTAATTACCATCTTAGTAACTATTGTCATAACTACTCATACCACATATCATAGGAAAAACATGATTTCCCTATGTTTAAAATCAAATAAATTGTTTGTTTGTTTGTTTTGTATTTTCCTTATTGAAAGGTTATCATTTCATGGGATAATCTAAACTGTCCTCCTTTCTTACTAACATATGATGGAGGAGATATTTAAAGTTAGGAGAGAGAAGGGATGAGTTTGCCACAAGAAAAGCCAATAAGCAGTAGAAGCCACTCCCAGAAGGCACAGCTAGAGAAATCTCTCTGTTGATTAATACACATGACATAAGGAAAGATTTGAATAATAGTCCTCTCCCTGGCTGAAACAGGACTCCCCCCCCCCCCACATTATGTCAGTCTTACCTAATTAGTTATGTAAATCTTACATGGGAATCTGATTACATAGAGCAGATTGCCTCTCCTTCAGTCGTCACTCTGACAAATAATATACAATCTCGGTTTCTAGAATACTTGTTGAGTATTGAGTTGAGAAAACTTAAGTGGACAGTGTGTTTTTCTGTAATAGAGTAACCTGATCCTGGGAATTGTCTGCAGTTAGAAATGGAATCAGGATTTCCCATGTTTCCCAGTCCAAATTCTGAAAGGACTCTAAAGAAATCCTTGATTTTCTTCAATATGCATATTCATGTCATTTTGGATACTCTGGCACCCAGATCAACATTCATTAATAATAAAAATGCTTTAAATCACCTCATTTAAAACATTTTGTTCTTTGATGCACAAGTGCCTAAATTTGGAGAAGTTTACATAATACAAATGATGTGCGTGTTTAGTGTAAATGGAAGATTAAAATATGAAACTAAAAGTATGCAAACATATGCACACACATGCTGAAGATCTAGTTCCTAGAACAGACTTCATGCCCTCTTTTCTTTCAAGCTAATTCCAATCCTAGTGTAGAGTTTTATATAAGGTGTTTGAGGGGACTAAAAATCATCTGAGAATTTGGGGACATTATGAACCTCAAGATTGGCAATACTTTGCCCACACAAAAGTTTTCCTTGGTAGGTCTAATGATAGTGTTTACTTTGGGGCAACCATGCTCACTTAGGGGACAGGAACAATGCTACCCTGGGGCGCACTCACCTGGCTTTGTTGCTTCAATGAAAGACATTTTTTGAAATGTACATTAAATTGTAAAATACATTTCATATTTTCCCCATAATCTAATTTTTTTAATCGAGTATATTTTGACACACACCTCCCCACACATACATCATATGATAGTTATTTATAGCTGTTCATAAGACTTTCTGACTATGAACTTTTTCAGATACAGGTATTTGAACAATACCACCATAAAACTGTTTTACTAAGTAGCTATTATGTTATCCCCAGGAGCCATTTTTTAAGAGACTTACTTGACAGTGTGTTAGAATATTGTGCGTATCCATGTGGCCAGGAAGGTTCAGTAATCAGCTGAGAAGTTCAGGGCAGTTTATGGTATTCAAACAAGCAATTATAGATCTATAGCTATCCCACGGAACTATTATGCTTTCTTCCTCTTTCTATGTGTCTTAAGCTCTCACAGAGCTTTTAAGTAAAAGAAAGCGAAAAACAAAATATTAATTGCGACTTTAGGGACTCTCAAAGAAATAGGCCACATACTCCTTATGTATCTACTTCTGTTTTTCATTCAAAGATAACTTTATTAGTTTTGTTTTGTCCATAAAGTCTAAATGTTTTAGAGACTGCCATTTCTTAACTTTCATAACTCACAGCCAAACATATGCACTATTTGTGGCACAAACATTTCCCTCTCCCCATCACCTCCATTTGAAAAGTGACTCTTCTTAAAGGAGAAAGCATCACCTCCTCAGCCCGGCAAGTGATTGATACACATGTTCCGTGGAAGAAAACAAAATACTTTGAACTTCTCCAAGAGAGATTTGCTGAGAGATGGAGCAGAGTGGTGATTCCAGAGCTGAATGGTGGCCCAAGTGAACAGAAATAATAAGCCCTTCCAGGCCAGGCATTTTCTTATTTACTGTATTTTAAGTCCAATACATAAAATGTAAATGAACATTTAGTCTAGAAAGACAAAAATCTTTGAAGCCAACAGTACAAGTTTCTGTGTGGGTATGTGTGGCAACTGTTTGGAGTGTTTTCAGCAGCCTTACTGCGTCAAAGGTGATAATCAGTAAATTTTATTGAAAACAAAACCTTATATTTATAACCCATAAGAGGTGTAAATTCTGCTCAAAGATTTTCCTAAGAACACCTCTGTCCTAATGATTCACCCTTGTCTTGTCATTTCAGCGATACAGTGTGGAAATGTCCATCAGGCACCTGAAAAAGACAGAGCTGCTTAGCAAGGTTGAAGCGCTGAGGAAAGGTGGCGTCTCTCTACCAAGCGATCTCCTGGAAAAAGTGGATTCAATTAATGAAAAATGGGAACTGCTTGGGGTATTTGCATTTTTATTACTGTTTGTAGGTTATGTGTACATTTTTTGTGTGGTGAAGTACCCTATCTGTCTGATTTCTAATTTGAGGCACAAATATCTCTCTCTTTCAATTCACTCCTTACATTTCAAACAAGCTACTCGTGTTATTATGGGGAAAACATTGCTTTTCCTCTTCTGTTTTTTTTTTTTTTTTTTACATTTATTCTGAGCTGTCTCCTCTCAGATTTTAATAATTTTGGTTCTTTAATACATAAAAAGTAAGTAAAATATGCCGTGTATTATGGGTATGCACCAAGTCAACTCTAATACAGTATATCTGATATACACTGACTGTCATGCTTGGATGAATGTTAATAGAATTTGTTCTGACGGTACATGTTAGAGACATCCACTGTTTAACCATTCAGCGTATCCTTCAAATGAAGAGTGGGGTTGCCCCTGCAGCTGTTGGGTCATAGGAATGCTACCAAATCAAATATGCAAATTTGACCCAAATCCCAATTGCGGGTTGAAAATCAGTCTCCTTTTTGTGCCTCCATTTTCAGGGCACTTTTAAACAAAAGCCTAAATAAAATAAAAAAAAGTTTCATGTCGTTCCCAGTCAAAGAAACACAGGAATCAGGCAGAAAGGCAATGTGGACCTTCTGTTACCTGAGGCCTGATGTCATCAGGCAGGAGGCAGCACTGTCCTGTTGTGAGGTGACAGCAGAGGGAGAAGATAGCCTGTAGTTGTTCATCAGCTTCTCTCTTAAATGGCTTTCACTTCAAATCAAGGGTAAGCTAGATTTGCCAATTACCCTAAGTGATTAGTCATAATAGCTGCGAGGGTGATGTCAGTGACAGAACATGATTTTTCAAGCCCTCTATTTTTCTGCCTCTTTAATTTTTTTTTAAAGAAAGAATACTCTAGAAATATTTTGAATTAGGAGCTCTCCATGTCCTGTGATGACTTGGAGACATGCCAGTGTTCCGTTCATGCCATGCTTAATCTAAGTGATTAAAAACCTGCCCATTTAAGCCCTCATGAGTTTCTCATCGAAATTCTCTACACTCCGCAGTTGTTCAAAGTAACTTAAAAAAATCTCAAAAATTCTTACTCTTTCGTATTATGGCCTTGCCTTTTAATGATAATTAATGTAATTGAAAATGGGGAGGTTTAAATCAGGACCTACTAAATTCTGCACTCCTCGTTGCTCTCGGGAGAAGCGTGATTACTGTATGATATTTTCAAAGGTTGTTTACAAAATAGAAAAGGACAGTGACTTCATTGGCCTCATAGATAAAGTGATAAACAGTTGACACTCCATTTAAATGTATCTTTCCTAATTTGATACATAACAGTACTCCCCTGGAAAACTGTTTCAAGTGTGTGGTGAATACCAATTCCTCACCAAAAAAATTATAAATTGTTATTGCACTGAAGACGCAGTATTTAATTAGTCTCTATGAGTCAGATGTCATTCAAACAGTTGCCGTTTTGACAATATATCACTCCAATACTGTACAGTTTTGCAGTAATTTGGGGAGAGTAGGATGCAGAAAGATGAGCTTAATAAAGCTGGAGCCACACTGACACCAGTAGGCATTCTGCTTTAATTGGCATGATTACATTTTAATTGGCATGAAAAAAATTAAAGACAAGGATTTTAACTTCTAACAATAGTAAAATAGAGGGATATGGTTTTTAATATTTCTTTCATCTAAGGTGAACAGTGTGGAATGAAAATACATTAGATTGAAATGTCAGCGGTGCGTACAGTTTAATCTGTGAAATTTCGTCCCCTGTGCTGCATATTACTCTGTCTCAATTGCATATTAAACAACCCTATCAAGGCAGGCATTGGCATCTGCTGTGCTGACACAAATTGTGAATTAAATGAAATTGATGTCCTCTGTCGTATATTTATGAAGACGGACCATTCTCTGAAGTATTCTGTTTATAAAGAATTTATGATTGCAAACTGTTCCAGAACAAAAAAGTGGCAATAAATTCCTTTGTGTGACCCGAGCCTCCAAGGGCACTGATTTCACCTCCTGCCGTCACTTTGTTAACGCGTAAAAACAACAGCTAAATCTGGAGTCCACCGAGGGCCTTCAGATTATCAATATTTGCACCATGAAAATGCAAGGGTGTTGCCACGAAAGGCCATTTTTCTGTCATGATCTCCTAAAGATACTATTTACAGAACACAGTGGAGCAGATGAATGTTTGTTGACTTAATTTTATTTGTGTTCTAAAGCGTATTTTTCTAGGTTTAATTTATCATTATAGATTAAATCCTATTGATTCTGTAAAGAGTGTGCTTCTACCAAAGAGAAAGAAACGAGAACCAGCACAAAAGCATCTCTATGCCATAATGCTTGGTCTACCCAGGCTCATCGCATGGCAAATTGAGGATTGTTTTCACATATCTATTAAATTATCTGAATCCAAAAGGAAAAGTAGGAAGAACTATGGGGCTGAAGAACCCCGATTCATGTGAAATCCACAACAGCTGAACCACAGAATACCTCATTAAGAGTGCTCTTTCCTATTATTTGGGGAGTTGCACCTCACAGAAGGGAAAAGAGAAAAGGAATTTAATCTCCTGTACTCTCGGCCTGTGTATATGGAGTAAACTCAGGCCTCTCTCATGAACACTTTATATAGACAACTTTTCACTATAAAATTTCTGCCATTAGAATTCAGATGAATTTTTGTCCATGACCATGGTAATTTGGACCAAAGCTCCTTTTGGTGAAAGGCAAGTCTAAGGAATGAAGTTTTCCTTGTGCATCCACTGGTAGCGGGACTAGTGTGCACTAAATAAGCAGGCCCCCAAGGTGCCATCAAGCTAATCTGAGCCAAATGTCAATCATGAGGTAGAAGGGATCACTGTGTGTTATCTCCTGCCATGTGTCTTTGGCATGCCAGCTAATCTATCTTTGCTTTGTTTTGTTTCTTCTTATTTTTCACCTGATGCATTAGAAAACACTAAGAGAGAAGATCCAGGACACAATGGTAGGGCACAGTGGGTCGGGACCTCGTGCCCTGCTGTCTCCTGAAAGTGGAAGTCTGGTTAGGCAGCTGGAGATCAGGATCAAGGAACTGAAAAGATGGCTCAGGGACACAGAGCTTCTCATCTTCAACTCCTGTCTGAGACAAGAGAAGGAAGGAACCAATGCCGAGAAACACCTTCAATACTTTAAGGTAATAATAAAAGAAGAGCAATCAAAGTTGATTAAAAGCTTCCTTTATGAGAGAGATGAAACATTTATCAAGTACATAAAGTGTTGTGCTCTCGCATTTGTGTAAGGCTAGACCTTTAAACGCTTCCTGGAATTCACACGCTTCTGATGCTAACCTCTACATGTGTCAGAGAAACACAAAGCATATCAGAGACACACTGAATAGAGGAAGTCTCTGCTGGCTCTAGGCTTGTGCTATGTCTGTTAGAAGAGGACTTTGATAAATTAAAAGCAGACCAGCAAACATGGAAGATTACTAGGGACTCTGAAAGATCTGAGTGTTCCATAAACAGCTTAAAATGTACTACCATAAATTGATATGGGAAAAGCATGTGATTTAATTGATACCCATTAATGCTAACAAAAGAAAACATAATTTTTACATTTGAAGACTCAGCTAGTCACAGAGGAAAGAAATAAAGAAATCCCACATCAGAGGCATATCCCTTTGATGCTCACTCTTGACAACAGGATCATCGATATTGTTTTTGTGTTTAAGTCCCATGGAGAAGTACTCTCCAAATTTGTTTCTGTTCTTTATATGGTATCCTTTGGATTGAGGTTTAAAGAGCTTTTAAAAATTACAGATGTGTGTATGTGTTTGTACGTGTGCACTTGCATGAACTCTCATGTGCTGTACCATGCACATGGAGGTCAGAGGATGACGTCTGGCAGTTGCTTCTTTCCTTCTACCATGTATGTTCCAGGGACCAGCCTTGGTCATCAGGCTTGAGGCAAGTGCCTCTACCCACTGAACTATCTTGCTGGCCCGTGGAGTGCAATCTGACATTTGAATGTTTTACTTCATTGCCCAGAAGAACCTGTATGCCTGAACATGCCAGTACAACAGTAATTATTTGGCCTTTGACTGGTCAGTTTGAGGCTTTGGGCCTATGGAATGAATTAGTGGCAAGATACCTTGTATCATGGAAGATCTTAAAAAGGAAGAAAGGAACAACTGTAAAGGAAAGAACTTTCTGGGCCAAGCAAATATTTCTTCTCAAAGCCTCCTAGAGCCAGGATTTATTGAGCTGATGCCTTCTAGCGATCTTTGTAGTCACCATACTTCTTTTGTCCTCTCACTGTCTGCTGTAATGTAAGACAGGGTATGCTAAAAGCATTTGCCCATAAACTGCCTGTGTCACACCCATAGGAATTGTTTTAATCAAATAATTCATCTTCTGCCATTGCGTTGAGATGTCCAGATGATCAACTGGTCCCACTCAAGCCCCGCTGCAGGGAGAAGGGGTACTTAGGCATGTACCTCTATGTTTGAGCATGGCATGCATCTTACAGATCATCTGGACAACTATGGGGGTAGGATCTGGGTATTTTCTTTAACTTCCATTGTATCTTTATTGCAGCTTTAGTGAACTGACTAGTGTCCCTAGCTTTGGAATTAGATCACATTCCAGTCCCATTAATTGTTTGACAGGTGGTCAAGTTTCTTACATGATGCCATGATTCCTTGATCTCTTTCTGAAAAAAGCAGAGAACTGTCATTTCAGTACAGCAGAGACCATCACAGACTTTTCCACTTTCCTTCTCTTCTTCAAAAATGTATCTTTGCAGTATTTTTAAGTGTCATTATCCATTAAGTTATCTGTGTTTATACTCCAGTCTTTTTAGCAATTTTTAAATTCTATAATAACAACAACAGGGAATCTCCTATCCTAAAGGAAAGGTTAAAAAAAATTAACCAATAATGTAAGCCTAATCATGTGGTTTCTGACCTTTCCCTGTCTCTGTCTTGCTCCACTAAGGCAATCAGGCTCACAAGCCCAACATTCATTACAGAATGCTTCCTATAGTTAAATTGAATTCCTTAGTGTTGGTTGCTTTTCATTTCATTACAAAGATACCCATGCTGTAAACTACCCTTTAGGACTCCCTCTTTCATTCACAATCACAATGCAAAGATCATTCATGATGTTGGCTGTAGTAATAATGAACTTCCTTTGAAAACTCTACTTCTCCATTTTGAATATGTAAATATATATCATTTAATCCTAATAGCAGCACTATGAATGAGCTATGGGGATCTTGATTTGGGCTATATGAATCAGAGGCCCAAGGAAGTTAGGTTTTGTGTATCCAAGGTCATCATTAATGAGTAGTAGCCTTATATTGAGATCCAGGACTGTCTGTCTCTAATGATCTTTGGATGAATTACTATGTAAGATTGATATTAACTATTATTTCCTAAGCATCTTCCATATCAGGAGACTTAAAAGGAAAGACAGGATGGAAGTACATTTCATTGTTTCTTTAATGCAGATTTATTGGTTACTCTCTTCAGATTTTTAGCCCAAAGCCACAGCTTTAGCAATGGCAGATGGGATGTGTCTATATCAAGGTTAAGTCTCTACTTTTGTGATGTATCAGTGCCCTCTGCTGTGTGCCATTTTCTAAGGTGAAGCTCATCAAACCTTTAGAGCCCTGACGTGTTTCCTTTATGACATGAAAATCAACTTTTTTCTCTTTATGGTGTTAGGATGGAACACAGTTCTTGTGCATGCAAGGCAACTAGCTGCTTTCCCACTAAGCTAAGTTCCCAACCCCAAAGTCGGCCTTTAGGAGCTTGAATAGACAAGTTAAGGAGATCGGGCAGAACACCCTTCTGTTGTTGTTTTCTTCTAAAGAAAAATTTATACATGTCTGTAGCTGGAGAGCTTCGCTACAGCCCCCACCAAGCCCTGTTAGTCTGACAGCTAAACACACAGACGTTTAGCTTATATTATTTAAATTGTTTGGCCATTAGCTGAGGCCTACCATTGTCTAGCTCTTATTCTTATATTCAGCCCATTTCTATTAATCTATACTTTGCCACGTGGCTCGTGGCTTACTGGTACCTTACATCTTCCTTGTCTTGGCGGCCACTGGCAGTGTCCCCTCCTGCCTTCCTCTTCTCCCAATTCTCCTCTCTCTTAGTCCTGTATATACTTCCTGCCTGGCTACTGACCAATCAGTGTTTTATTTACCAATCAATCATCTACAGCACATGTCAGTTGAAATTAGTATATATCATAGCCCAAATTTTAACATTTATAAGCTATTTGCAGGTTATTCTCAGGACTTCTGGGATAATGAATCAAGTGTTCTGTGCCTTACCAGATTCATTGGTAGAGCAGAACCAAAAGTCTGTAATTTAGTATAAAAATGTCATATAGTGTTTATGATGTCTTTAAAAATCATAGTTTGCAATAAGCACACACAGAATAAAACCTTTTGCTTGCCAGAGTCTAAAGAAAACAAGACTTGAAACAACTTAGGTCAGGGAGGGATGAAGACTCTTTGCATGTGGAGCTTGGGTAGACGGTGTGCTCTGCACCTCCTGTGGGTTCCCACATGTCTTCCACCATCACTGGCTGCACAGGGCGCTTTACCTCCAGGCCTTAACTCTATGGCTTGTTATTCTCTGAATCCCCAAGGTTTTAATACTAGAGCCCCAGTGCATGATCCAGAAGCTAGAGAGGAGGTGCTAAATATAAAAGAGAAAGTCCATCCCTTTGTGGACAGAACTGAATTTTCTACCCACCTTGGTATGCAATAAGGAAAGAGATCAGGATTTTAATGTTTCACGGAGAAAAAGGAAAAAGCAATTATAGAATTATTTTTCCTGTAATGCAGTAATTGTTGTAGATGAAGGATTAGACACAAGAGAAATTCTGTACAATAAAGAGTCTAAAGCCAGCAGTGGGGTGCCATGAACATGTGACTCCAAAGCCTTGGGATAGAAATGTAAAATTGTTGAGGACTGAACACAGTTTAATAACAAATTGTAGGGGCTCATGTCAAGGACTTAATGAGGCCAACTGGCAAAGGGCCTTTATCACCCAAGAGTGGAGCTTCAATGCCATTGGCTGGAAGGTACTGCCTTTTAACCATAACCCTTCAGAGAGAAAGGAATATAATTACTTAATCATATGTTCCTTGTATCCCAAAACCAAATTAATTATTCTAAAGACTCTAAATTAGGAACAAATTGTCTATTACCAGCTAAAGAAACCCAGAGCATTGGCCTAGGCCCAGATCCAGCCTGGGAAGGGAAGGGAGAGTAGACCTTCTACTGTGCTGTCACCCAGAAGGGAAGAAAGGAATGGACACGCTCGCCTCATCATTTGATGCTGCAGATTTGTGTAGCAATTTGTGTTTGACCAAATGCTTTCATGTGTGTTACTAATTACCTTCTTACATGTGCACTTACTTATTTTTGTGAATGAAGGACTTGGGCTATGGGAAGCAAATGTGACTTGTTTAAGTGGACACGGAGACAATAGAGGGAACAAAAACAATGCTCTTTGGATGCAAATCCCAGCGCTGCCCACTGGGCCACACACCTGTCCTTCAGAGGACTGTTGGAGCTTTGTTTCCTTCTCAAAACACTTTTCCATAAAAGGCTGAGTCATATCATCTCTGTCAGTTACACAACTCATGCGGTGATGCAAAAGCATCCACAGACAATATGTTAAATAATACATCTAGCTGTAGCTGATTAAATTAATTTTAAAGCTATTTACAAAAGCAAGTGGTGGGCTAGATTTGACCCAGAGACCATATTTATCTGACCCTGTATTAGACTTTAAAAATCACCCATGTGGAAATGTCTGCATCTGCACCTCTTTGAGAACTAGGAACCAGGATGGAGAGATAGCCTAGCATATAAGGACTTGAGTTCAAATCCCCAGCATCTCCATAAAAGGTAGGATGTGGCTTTAAATTGCAGTTCCAGAGCTAGGGGTGGGAAGAGAGACAGGAGGCTTGCTGGCCACCAATCTCACTGAAAAAGGCAAAGTCAGGTTCAGTGAGACACCCTTCCTCAAGGGACTAAGACAGACAGTCGTAGAGCAGTACAAGAGATGTCCTCTGGCCTCCACACATGCATACATATGTACCCATTACACCACACACACACACACACACACACACACACACACACACACACACACCAACAAACATACACACACACCATACACATATACATAAACATACACATGAACACACACACCACACATACACATGAACACATACACATACACCACTCAGACACATGTACACATGAACATACACACATACCACAAACACACATGCACACACATACACATGAACACACAAACCACACACACACACACACATACACACACACCATACATACACATACCACACACACACCATACACACACACCACAAATGTACATACACACACATACACATGAACACACACACCACACACACATACACATGAACACACACCACACACACACACACACACACACACACACACACACACACCATACATACACATACCACACACACACCATACACACACACCACAAATGTACATACACACACATACACATGAACACACACACCACACACACACACACACACACACACACACACACACACAGGGGGTGTGGGCAACCATATTGCTGTAGTGTCACAGTGTAACTACAGCTAATCCTTGTTGAATACTTATAAGGTATGTGGCTGTTTCTAAGCATTTGGTCTAAGGTTGTTTATTTAACTCTCATCCTCTCCTTAGGCAGCAGGTATTAGGTTTCCCTATCTCCTAATTATGGAAGAAAACATTGAGATGGAGTCTATTGCTCCCTTATCTCTAAGTATCCAGTGACTAGCTGTTGTGTTTTGAAAGTGAACGGTCCAGCAACAGCTGCTGGTGATGCTTTTGGAGGCTGCAGAATCTTTGGGAGATGGGCTCTAGCTGTCAGAAGTGAGTCAGCCATGGGAGGCCCTGAGGTTTGTAGCCTTGCCCAGCTGCAGGTTCAGTCTCTGCTTCTCCGTCCTTCCGCATGCGAGCAAGCACACTCATGTTCCTGCAGCCATCGCCTTGAGCAGCTCCTCTCAGCTTGCTTTGCCAGTCAGACTGCAGCCTCCTTTACTGTAATCGACACTTCTTCTTCCAAGCTTCTTCCTGTCCAATATTTAGTCACAGAAAGGAGAAAAGTAGTTAATGTACATAGCTAATGGAAATCAGTGTCGTTGTTTTAAATCATGGGAATGAAAACATATGGAGCAGGGCTTCTAAAAGGATTTAAAGTTAACTATGAACTGTGCAGCGGTAACAAGTGATCACTCTGGAAATAAATGTCACTCATTTTGGCTGTGGCAGCATACACCTATAATCTTAGTACCCAGACAAAGTCAGGAAATTCACAAATCTGAGGCCAACCTGGGAAGCACAGTGAGACCCTGGCTCAAAAATTCCAAACATGCAATACCAAAGACACAAACAAATGAAGGGATAGACCAAATCGAAAAATACTCCCAATGTGTAGCAATTTCCTCCTAGATAAAACCCATTATCTTAAAGTGAAGCTCTCTAAAATGTAGGATGTTCTAAGGGAAGATGGGGACATTCCTTCCTCCAGGGAAGCTTGCTAAGCTCAAGAAGTACACAACACAAAAGATTCAGGAAGTCCCTGAAATTGACCAGATTCACTAGGCTCCTCCCTCCCCAAGCATTTTATATAACTAGTAAGAACTGCTAAGAAATACTGTTAGACAAGTCGAGCTTCCCAGAAGAAGCAAAGACCAGTTGAGTGAGCTACATAAAGAGGCTCAGACAAATTGAGCTACCTGGAAGAACCTTCTCCAATTTCTAATCTCCATAAACTCACTGTAAATTAGTCAGCTGCTATGGAAGAAGTCAGTATGCAGATCCCCTTAAGAAACTAAAATGAGAAAGATGACATAATAAAGTTATACCACTCCTGCTCTGGACTTGTGGAATAAGAGCCAGCATATAATAGCAATTGGATAAATCAATGTCTGTGTTCATTGTGACACTATTCATAATAGCTAAGCCAAGGAAGAAGTACAGATACCATCAATGGATGAATGGATAAAGAAACACACACACACACACACACACACACACACACACACACACACACACACTTTTTCAGCCATAAGGAAGAACAAAATAATGTCATTTAAGAGAAGTGGATGCAATTGGAGATCCTGTTAAGTGAACTACACAGTTATCAAAGACAAAACGTCACATGGTTTTGCTCATATGCAGAATCCAGATTTTTTTTTAAGGCATGAAAGTAGAAGAGAAATAATTTGCAAACAGAAAGGGAGAATGAGAGTGGGGAGGAATAAGAAGAGAGGCTGCGGGAAGATGAACATGGTCAGAGTACGTTTACTCATGTATGAAATGTCATTATGAAACCAGATTATTTTTACAATAATATATACTAACAAAAGGGAAAGAAAGTTAAAAAGAGAAATATTTTCTCAAGTATCAAGACACAGTCTTTGGAAACAAAAATAAGACCAATGTAATTAAGACATTTGGGAGAAATTCTCCATAGCTACTGTAACTATTCTAAATGGCACTATAAACAACCTCATTTCCTGTCACATTTTTAAGAAGTTAGGCTAAGTGGTAGGAGAGAATATTTGTAAGTTTCGATACATGGGAAAAGTGGCCGGATTTCTTAGTGCTACCTACCTGGGTCATCCTGATGCTCTTGCCTCTGATGACATTATTGAGAACGCTGTGAGAACCTGTGTTTAACCCAGTAAGAGCCAAAGCAAGCCAGCACTTCGCTTCAGTTTTCTCAAGGGGCTTAGATATATTTTAGAGGGGTTATAGTAACCATATGTGCTAATCAAAAGAAAACAATGTATGGTTATTTATAAATGCGCCAGATTTTCTACCACATATTAAAAACTCCTTCTACTTAATACCATAAAAATAATTTTAAGTAATTGGATATAATCTAGAACTAACTTGTGAGAAGACCTGATGATGCTGAAATTCAATGATAGATTTAAGTCACTCCTATTCATACTAGTATTTGATGGGAATGAGAAAGGCCAAGGCAATAGTTTAGTGATCTTTTGAGGCACAGGTTTAGAAGGCCCAAGCCATGCTCAACTGCTATGTAACCAAGAATGACCTTAGATTTCTGATCCTCCTGTCTACACCTGCTGACTGTTGGGAGTACACATGTTCCATCATGCTTAGATTAGTCAAATAAAGTGTTTACAGGTAGGTTTAGTATAGTTTTCTAAAGTATATATCAATTGCAGGAAAATGTATGCAATGGGGATTATAATAGTAAGCATGATAAACCAGATTCAGAAAGAGAAAAATACATTTTCTCTCTTTTGTGGACTCTAGCTTTTATATCATTACAGCAACCAAATCAGTGTGTGTGTGTGTGTGTGTGTGTGTGTGTGTGTGTGTGTGTGTGAGAGAGAGAGAGAGAGAGAGAGAGAGAGAGAGAGAGAGAGAGAGAGAGAGAAGACAGGCATAAGAATTAAGAAAAGAAGGGTGTGGGGATGGATATGGTCAAAGTACATGATATACTTGAATTAAGACGTCTTTAAAATCACTATGTACAATGAATATATGCCCGTAATCTTTAAAAAATAAGAAACATCAAAGTCACTCAGCAGTGGTGTTGTATGCCTTTAATCCCAGCAGAGGGAAGCAGAAGCAGGTGAGTTTGAGACCAGCCTGGTCTACAGAGTGAGTGCCAGGACAGCCAAGGCTATACACAGAAACTCTGTCTTGGGTGGGGGAAGAAAACGAAAGGAAAGAAAATAAAAGAAGGAAAGAAAGAAAGAAAGAAAGAAAGAAAGAAAGAAAGAAAGAAAGAAAGAAAGAAAGAAAGAAAGAAAGAAGAGGGAGGAAGGGAGGAAGAGAAAGAAAGAAAGGAAGGAAGGAAGGAAGGAAGGAAGGAAGGAAGGAAGGAAGGAAGGAAGAATTAAGCAAAATCCCTTTCTTCTCTTTCATGAGAGAATGCTGAATGCCCCTCCCCTGACCTGGAGAGTTCTGTCCCTGAGTCCAGGATGTTAAAGTCCCATGGTGCACTCACTACTACTGCTCGTGGGTAAAGCAGATTCATGGAAGCCAAGGTCAATGCTCAGCCCTAAAGTCCAACAGAACTACTCTCCAGAATCAGCATGACAGAGGCTTCCATTCCTAATGTTCTCTCCTACCACTTTTAATGCAGTTTTCTTGGTTAATACTCCCAAAGAAAGAAACCCAGAGAAGAGACTCTCTAAGGTGATGCTGTACTCTCTATCCTGGTTACTTTTCTACTGCATGGCACAACACCGTGTTCAAAGCGACTTATAAAAGGAAGATTGTGTGTGTGGGGGGGGTTATAGTTCCAGAGGTTAGAGTTCATGACCACCATGTCGGGGAGCATGGTGGCAGGCAGGCAGGCATGGTGCTAGAGCAGGCTCTGAGAGCTCATATCTTGAAACAAGAACCACCAGGAAGGGAGATGGGTGGAGACAGAGACACAGACACAGATATTCAGAGACAGGGAGCAGGACTTTTGAAATCTCAAAGTCTACTCCTCCGCGCCCAAGACCTCCAACAACTCCACTCTGCCTAGTCTTCCCCATTCAGTTCCATCAAGCTGGGGACCACGTATTCAAGCATCTGACTCTATGTGGGCCATTGCCCTTCAAACCAGTGCAGTAACTGGGTAAATGTAGAGCCCTAGGGCCTCCGTAGTACAGAAATATAAGCACGTGATCTCTGCTGCTTTCCCTGTTGCTATGATAAAATAATATGACAAGAGCATGAAGGGAGGAAGGTTTACTTTGACTCATGGTTAGGTTTGAGGGTACAGTCCATGCCAGGACATCCCAACAGCAGGAGCTTGAGATGTCTGGTATGTTACATCCACAGTGAGGAAGCAGAGAATAATGATTACCTTCTCTGCTTACATTGTCCAAGAACCAAACCCAGAGAACAGTGCTGTACATTTTTAAGGTGTGGTATTCCCACCTCAACAAGCTTAACTGAGACTAACCCTCACAGGCAATCCAGAAGCTTGTCACTAGGAGATTCCAGAGCCTGCCAGGTAACAACATCAACCATCACAGGCCTTATTTCTAGTCCATGACCTATGAGAGTCCCGTGATTTTCTAAGATTAATGAAATTAATGAGTTAAATGAGGTACTATATCTGTGTTTAAAACAGCTCCATGATTAAGAGTACCGGTTGCTCTTCCTGAAGACATGGGTTTGATTCCCAGCACCCACATGGCAGCTTATGGTTGTTTGTAATTCCAGTCACAAGGGATGGGATACCTCCTCTAACCGCTTCAGATATTAGGCATTCATGTGGTACATAGATATGCAAAACACTCATACACATAAAAATAAATAAATAAATAAATAAATAAACAAACAAACAAATAAATAAATAAATAAATAAGAATTTTAAAAGTCTTCTTGGTAAGATCTCAATATGTTTTAAATATCTGCATTATAAGTACTGAGAAAGGACTTGTACAATTGTTTTGCCTTTTAATTTTTATTTTTTTAATTCTTTCTCTTGGTTTTTGAGGTTATAATATAATTACACCATTCCCCCTTTCTTTTCTTCCCTTTAAACATTCCCATACTGCCCTCCTTGCTGCCTTTCAAATTCATGGCCTCCTTTTTCATTGATTGTTGCTCGGTACCTATATGTATACGTATATAAATGTATATATTCCTAAATACATCAATGCATCCTGCTCAGTTTGTATAATTTTACTTGTGTGTATATTTTCAGGGCTTGGATAACCAATTGCCGTGCTTTTCTCAGGGTGAGACTATTTCTCCAGCTCTCAGCCTCCCTCGGCTGCTGTAGTTTTTTGTGTAGTGTTGAGGGCTTGGGGTCTTTCCCCACCTACTTTGACAATGTCTATTGTTTTTGTGGCTCAGCTCATGTTTAGGCAGTCATGTTGGTGAGACAAGAAGACACAGTCTCACAGAAAACTCCCCGATGCCCTGGCTCTTTCTGTCCTCTGCTGCAGTGTTCTCTGAGCCTTAGGTGAGGGAGCTGTTTTGTAGATATATCTAATGGGGCAGGGCTCCACAAACTCTGCATTGTGATTGGTCATGGTTTTCTATAATGGTATCCATCTGTTGCAAAGAGAAGTTTTCTTGATGAGGGGTCATGTACTACACTTATCTGTGGGTATAAGGACAGATATTTAGAATATAGTTAAGAATTAGTTTGTGGCCAGGTGGTGGTAGCTCATGCCTTTAATCCCAGCACTCAGGAGGCAGAACCAGGTGGATCTCTGTGAGTTCGAGGCCAGCCTAGTCTACAGAGCGAGGTCCAGAACCGGCACCAAAACTACACATAGAAACCCTGTCTCAAAAAAACAAAAAACAAAAAAGTTGAAGGGAAGAATTAGTCTATGAACATGTATTTTAAGACATTTATGTCTGACACAGTGGAGATATGATAAATAAAACAAGTCCTCTGGAGTTTCAGTTCCTTCAGTTAAATTAATTTGAATATTCATATTGAACTGTCACCCATCTCCTATTACTTTATCTTACATCGTTCCTTTAGATTTGACCAGTCTATAAGTAATAAGTACCAGCAATATGTTCTCTTCATTGTTAACATCACAATCTTGGACTTTTGGTGTCTAATCTCCAGTGTGGAATTTCTCTTCACCTGATAGTTTTTGTTTATAATTTTGATTTCTAGCTTTAAAGGATTCTCTCCAATTTTTGCATTCTACATCTCTGTAATAACCATATTTTCCCACTGGCTATTTATTCAATTACAGATGACGCATGTGAGTCCTCTAAACACCACTCCTGGCTTGGCATGCTTTTGATGATGTAGTGAGTTCTGCATAGAGGGTTCTGTTGAATCCCCCCTTAAAATCAAGCATCAAGAAGAAAGGGCATTCTTGTACCAAAGATGCTGTGCTGTTTCCTTTGTTGTCATGGCAGCAATTTTCCTCCTTGGACCTACTTTCTTTCCAAAACTCTATCTTTATTATTTGAATACCAATTCTGAACTACAGTAGAGAAAGAAGTAATCTCTATAGTCATGCATTTTAGTCTGGATGGTAATACAGAGAACATGAATATATATATATTGCTTTTATATATCAGCAGGAACTTGTTCAAGTCATTTCTAAAATACAAAGACTCTCACCAATAAACTGCTAGCACAGTGACGAAATAAACGAACAGGCTTATGACAAGAAATCAAAGATGGAAATTAATGACCAGGCTGAAGAAATGGATGGCTTGAATCTAACAAACTAACTAGAAATAGTACAATGATAAGTAAAACTCACTATTTCTGCATTTCTGGTTCTTTGGTGGTGGGGTGTTTGTTGTTGTTGTTGTTGTTTGGTGGGGAGGTTGGTTTTTCAAGACAGGTTTCTCTGTGTAGCCCTAGCAGTCCTGGAACTCACTCTGTAGATTAGGCTAGCCTCGAACTCAGAGAGATCCACCCACCTCTGCCTCTTGAGTGCTGGGATTAAAGGCGTGCACCATCACTGCCCAGCTATTTCTGCATTTCTTAAGTGAGTTCAAGTCACTTACACACACACACACACACAAATACACACATATGCATATGCATGAGCACACAGACACACACATATGGCTTAGGATGCCCACTTCTGTCCTTGTTCCCGGTTTAGTTATTCAAGTTTCTTAGACATTGCATTCCTAACAAATCTAAGAGTGCATACCTTTCAATAGCCAAACTAAGTCCTTCACACTAACTTCCTTGATTAAGATTGCAGATTACTCCTCTGGTCCCATTTATTCATGTATTCATTCAATAAATATTTATTGGACACCTACCATGTAGCAAGAACTGTACTGGGTGTTAATAAAGCATGATGCTTACAGTGTTGTTGTGTTTAAACATTTTGGAGTGTAGAGTGTTGTTTTCTTTATAGTCACTTTAGTGAATTGGAAGGCTTGTTAAAGTTTTTGCTTTACTTACAGGATTGTGAATGAGCTAACTACTTGGAGATACCTGTGTTAAAGTGGAAAAAATGAACTTCCTTCCTGTATGTCTATTTCTCCATTTTTATTGATATATCTAAGATTTGATTATTACATATATTTTTATTCTAGTAACACCATTAGATCTTTTTTTCCTTATGTTCAAGGATTTCTTTTTAACACTGTATTGTAATATATAAGAATTTTAAAAGTTGGGGCCAACAAGGGGCTGAGTCTGTCAGAACACTTGCTGCTAAGCCTGATGATTTGACTTGTGTCCTTGGGATGCACATGGTAGAAGAGGGAAACTGATTCTTGTGTGTTGTCCTTTTATCAACATACAAGCAGTGTAGCATGTGTGCATGTACACACACACACACACACACACACACAATAAATAAATAAATTAATTAATTAATACAAAGAAAAAAGTATTCATGATATCCAAAGTAATTCAGTTATTTGTGACGTTCTTTTCATTGGTCAGCTTCAGTTTTGTACACTGTGGTTTCCATTTGTTTAAAAAATTATTAATAGTTCTGGCTACTGAACTACATATTCTAAGAGTTTCTGCAGATCTCCAGTTTATTTCCCAAGGCCTTCTGTGTCCTAGAAGGGTTTTGCTTTTACTTCACAATAGCTTAGCTTAACATAAAATTGTATTAGAAGTATCAACCTTTGTCATATAAACTAGCAATGCTGCTTTTGAGTCTTGGTCACCAAGTAGGATCTGAGCTTTGTTCTCAAGGTAACTTCCCATCCATATAGAACTGTTTAGCTGTTGGCTTCCTCTCTTTCTCATCCTTCCCTCCCGCCTCAGCCCTCCCTTTCTCCTTTCCTCACATTTTTCTTCTCTCCTTTTTCCCTCTAAGACTATGCTGACTCATAACTTTGAAAGTTAAAATCTGATGTCTGACTTGGGATGTCTCATGCACTATTTACTCAACTTCTCCATGTTTCAGTGTCCTGTTAGAAGTCCTATTTGTGAGTATTAAATACCCTAGATATTCCCTGCACTTTTGAAAGTCCGTTTTGGGAGCTGGAGAGGTGGTTCAGTGGGTACAGGCTCCTGCTGCCAAGCCTGATGACCTGGGTTCTATCCCACATGGAGGAAGGAGAAAATGCAATCCTAAGCTGTCCTATGACTGCCCCAAGCCTACATGCATGTACATATGCAAAAATTCAACTATTTTCCTTTTAATTTTTTAAAAAATTGTTTGTATGGGTGTTTGGCCTACATGCATGTATGTGCACCATTTACATGCTTGGTGCCTGTGAAGGCAAGAAGGGCATTGGGTCACTTGGAAATGGAGCCAGAGATGGTTCTGAGTTGCCATGTGGCTGCTAGAAATTAAACTTGGGTCCTCTGGAAATGCAACAAGTACTCTTAACAGCTGAGTCATCTTTCTAGCCCCTATAAGAAAAAAATGTTAAAATCTGTTTTTACTTTCACTTACCTGAGACTTCTGATAGATTTTTCAAGATTCTTTTCTATTTCTGAAACACCTCACTTTTCAATGTTAAAAAATATATGCATATAAAGTGCTTTGATCGGATCTCCTCCCCATCTCTTCCTCATCCTTCCCAGTACTTTTTTTCTCCCAATTTCGTGTGTGTGTGTGTGTGTGTGTGTGTGTGTGTGTGTGTGTGTGTGTGTGTATACCTACCTACCTACATACATACGTATATACCCATCCTGAGTCCCTTTAGCACTGCCTGTGTGTCCATGGATGTGAGACCATCTATTGAAACATGAGTGTGTTCTTAGGGTCTGCATTTCTGAAGAAAACCAACTCTTCCTTCCCCAGGAGCCACCAGTCACCAATAGCTCCTCAGGTAGGGGTGGGGCTTTATGAGCCAGCCCCCTATCCATGCTGGAGTTTTGACTGGCTTGATCTTGAGTAAATCATATGTGTGAAGTTCCAGCTACTGAAAATTCATGTGAGCAACTATGTTATTGAGTCCAGAAAATATTATTTGCTACTTGTATCTGTGATCTTTCTGACTCCTCTTCCATGACAATGCCTGAACTTTGTGGGGAGGGGTATGATCTAGATGTCCCATTGAGAACTAAACATTCCACAGCCTTTTTTTCTCTGCACACTGACTGGTTGTGGCTGTCTGTAACTAATTGCAAAAATATGATTCCCTGATGAGTGTTGAAAGGTGCACGTATATAAATATAAGAACTTAGGGTGCAGTTTATTATTACTTCTCCTTAACAGAATAATAGTACTTAGTCTTTCTTGGGGCCCATGACATTACCAGCCATGTGTTTTTGACTGAGTTAACAGTACTGGATATGTGTTCCATCTTGTGGAGCAGGGTTTAAATCCAAGCAGAAAGTGGCTGGTTATTCCCATAACATTTGTACATTATTGCATCAGTGGGAGGACCTTGCTAAGCCAGTCATTATTGTAGCTTGCAGGGTTCACAGATGGGTAGGGCTGTTAATGACTTTTCCTTCCTGGTAAAGTAGGGAAGGTTTATCATAGTTTTTTCATTATTGCCTTTTTTTTGTCCTAAGGGTTACATGCAGGGCATCATGCATGTTACTCAAGTGTTTGACTACTAAGCTACACCTCAGCCTAATTTCAATTTTGAATTAAAACACACAATATATAAAAACATATATATGATATATAAAGTTGTGTGTAGGAGGGTGCCATGGTGTGGAGGTCAGAGGACAAATTAAAGAGTTTGCTGTCCTCCTATAATGGGTCTAGGGATCTAACTCTGGTATCAGACCTGGCATCAAACATTTTTTACCCTCTGAACCATCTTTCTGGTTCCTAAAATTATTCTTTGTTGTTTCATACCCTCATTAATAATAATTGTTTTTTCATAAGTCCCTTGCTTAGTGCCATGGAAATTATCCTCATGATCATATTTTCAAGAAATAAACTGAAATTCTTCTAAGGTCTTTATTTTTTTGCTATGAAAATGATTTCAGAAGTATTTTATCCTGAGTCTTTGAACTGGATCCTCTTTTGAATTACAGTAACCTGTTGATATTTGGGGTTTTTTATGTTTGTATTTTAAAAACATTTTTGTATAGTATTTTTAAACAGAGGCATAATATTCATACATCTTTATGAGGTACATTATGTTTTTTCAATACATGGATATACAAGGTGCAATAATCAAGTCAGGATACTAAGCATTTTCATCTCTAACTGTTAGCCATTTCACACTTTCTGAGCCATTTTGGAGCATATCATTGTTTTAACCAATGGCTATCCTCCTGTGCTAAAGAACCAGAAGTGGAGCTTAGGGAGATGGCTTAGTGGGCAAAGAGCTTGTTGTGAATCCCTAGGATCCATGCAAAACTGCGTGAAGTAATACATGCTTGTCATCCAAGTGCTCCTAGTAGGTAAAGTGTGTGGAGCAGAAGAGCATCTCCCAGAGGCTCCTGGGTCAGCCAGCCTGGCATACGAGAAGGTAAACAACCAAAGAGCTTGCCTCAAACAAGGTCCAAGATGATGACCAATATTCAGAGTTGCCCTCTGCATCCACCCTGTGTACATACCCTCCCCTCATTCACAGTAACATACACAAATACAAATGGAGGGAGGGAGGGATACACACACACACACACACACACACACACACAGAGAGAGGGGGGGGGAATAAATAAAACAACAGAAGAAATCCTTTAGTCTGCATTTGGTTTGGGTGCCCTTCATTGACCTTGTTTTAGTCTCTTCCACTCCTATAGACCCTAGAGTGGGCAGGATTTATTTAAAACTGCTGTTGCATTCAACCTTAACCTAGACAGTTTTTCTTACAAAACTTATCTGGATTGTATTCAATTACTTAACATTTCCTGAGATGTATTTTTATACACACACACACACACACACACACACACACACACACACACCACACCACACCACACCACACCATGATGGAAAATTATCTACTAATATATTTTTGCTGGATTTGTGAGTGTGTGTGGTGTGTGAGTGTGGTCCATGTGTATGATATATATGGGGTGGTGCATGTGCTTATGTGCAGATATATAGAGAGTGTCCTATGTCCTGCTCTGTCCCTCTTATATTATTCTCTTGAAACTGGGTCCTTCACTAAACCAGAAGCTGGGCTAGTGACCAGCTAGCCCTAGAGACCCTGTCTCTGCCCCACTTCACACTGATACAAGGCTTTTCATGAACATACACTGTTTGGTCTTTTGATCCCTTTTTGACTAATTTCTTGTTTGGGAGTATGTTGCTTAATTTCTATGTGTTTGTGAAATTTTCAATTTTCTTCTTATTTCTAATTTCTCATGTTATAACCATAGAAGTTAATACAATGACATTTGTCTAATTTCGGACTCCTTAGATTGGCCAAGAGTTGTCATCTGGCCTAATGAAGGCTCTAACTACACAATGTTTCTGTGGACTTTAGTCCGTGCTCTGCTGCACATCACTTCGGGGTTTCTGTTTGCTCGAGTCCACTGTTCACCTACTGACTTTCTGTTTGGATCTTTCCACTGTTGAAAGGGGGGAGTATTAAAGTCCACAATTGTTGCATTAATATTTCACGGTTCATTTCTGTTAATTTTTGCTATATATTTAGCTATTTATAATTGTGATGTCCCTTTGGGGAATTTACTGTTGTTATAAAATGACATTCTGTCACTTGTCATAGTTCTTGATGGAAGGTCTGTTTTGTATGAAGTTAAGTATAGCCATTCCTGGTCCTCTGTTCCTCTTTGGTTAGTGTTTAGGAGGCTTCTCGCCTCCAACTCTTCACTTCATCCTTCTATGTCTTTAAAGCTAAAGTGAGTCTTCTGTAGGCAGCAAATCCTCAGAACTTCGTTTTCCTTAATCTGTTTGGCCACTTGCTCCTTGGGTTGGCTAATCTCACCTATTTACATTAAAACTAATTATTGACAGGTAAACACTCCCTGCTCTTCTTTTCTGTTTGTTTGAATTGTTTTGCAATTCCTTTGACTCATTCTTTCTTGCTGTCTTCCTCTGTGATTTGATTTTTTTTTTTTTGTAATGCTTTTTGTGTGGATTCCCTTTCTTTATCTTTTATGTCTATTGTAAGTTTTTAATCTGTTTTTGGCATAAGGCTCAAACAAAACATCTCAGTTTCAGCCGTCTACTTTAAGTGATAACTTCGTTTTCTTACAAAAAGGTACAAAGTTTAACTCTCCCCACATTTTGTTTTGTTGGTGTTGTTAGAATTAAGTTCAGGGTCACAAAGAAAGAGACTACCATTCCAATTAAAGGGTCTCAACAAGACAAAAACTACCTCTGATTAAAAGGGTGCCCTACTCACAGGAGGGGAAGAGCAAGCCCACAGGGGCAGGGGTTGCTTTTTATTCTAAGGCAGATGGTGACTGTATCTTTTCCTCATTGGCTGGGGTCTAATCTCATACTCGTCTGTGATTGGCTAGTATTAGAAGAATCAGTTCAAAGGAAGTGAAGGCAAAGGGGAGGAGCTGACTAGCTCAGTCATCAGAGAATGCAGTAGGGGAAACAGTTTCACAGGCCAAGGGCAGTCAACCATTTGCATAAAAGTCTTATAAGGTGAGTGGGGAAAAAAGATTTAAATTCCTTGTCTTAAAAATTTTATAGTGCTTGACAGAAAAGAATACTATTTAATGTTCTTACAATGTCACAATTTATATTTTTTACATAATCACTTATCAATTACCAAATCATTATAGCTATAGTAATTTTTAACTTTGGTCGTACACTTTTTATATTAGAATTAGAAGTGAATTATGAATTAAGAAGTTAGATATTCCTAATTTGAGTATATTTTATGAGCATATTTTATATGTTCATATGTTTTGTGTTGTTACCATCTTTTAATTTTAACTTGAAGATCTCCCTGTATCCTTTCAAGTAAGGAAAATTGTATAGGTATTAATTAAACTTCTAGGCTTTTGTTTCTAAAGTCTAGGTCGCTAAGGTTAGGTCAGACCTAGAGTTCTGCTGCTTAGGTGCATTGTGACTATGTGGAAGTTAGCCTGTGCTGTGAGAAAGCCAGGGCCATGGAAACATCCTACAGCCACAATTCATTGGGTATCTAATCTCAGAGCTATCCTGTAACTCGGATTCACAAAAGTAGAACTCTGGATTATACAAGGGTAGACCAAGACCCTGAGTCTACTGAAACCTACAGCCTTGGGTATCAGCCTAGGACCTATGCTCACAAGTACTTGTCTGAATCTAGGTTAGCACATGTGAGGACACAGTGCTAACATGGAGCCTATGCTAAAAGGGCTAGTCTAAGACTAGGTAGACCTGAAATCTCTGTCCTGTGGTGCCTCTCTGAGACTCGATTGATAGGAGGCTCATGTCTAGAGCCTCTCTGGTGCTGACCTGGAGCTGGAGTGTACACATGGCACACTGACACTGGAGAAGTCCTAGAGGCTGGTCTGTGAGTGCCTGCCTGTGGTTTGGGGATCTAGGAACAAACTGATGCCTGGGGCTGTGGGGCCTCGAGTCTCAGTAAAGCTGGAAGCCTAGTCAGCTTGTTCTCCCCACTAGCATACAGTGTTTGTCTATGATGTAATGATTAGGCTGAGAGGAAGAATGGTACTGGCAATGAGAAAGTTTCCTCACTCTGTGTGCATGCGTGCGCGTGTGTGTGTGCGTGTGTGCGTGTGTGTGTGCATGCGTGTGTGTGTGCATGCGTGTGTGTGTGTGTGTGTGCGTGCGTGCGTGCGTGTGTGTGTGTGTGTGTGTGTGTGTGCGCGCGCGCGCGCGCTACATACAAATGTTATCATCTCTCACCTGGTTTTCTTAGCCTTGTGTTCATATTCCTCTTTACACAATAAATACATTCTTAAACGAAATTCACTTTATGAAAATGACCAAATGTGTTTTAGAATGAAGGGATTCTGGTACTTGGAAATAAGAATTAGTTCAAGATCATTCTAAAAGTGTGAATGGAGATTTTATTTTTAATAACACCGTTTTCTTAAGTAAATGCGTATGTCAGTCTTGGATACTGGACAAGCTGGAGCCAACAATTAGTTCTCTTAGATCTTAGAACGCATGGTCTACAGTGGGATACAAATGAGGAAGCAGGCAGGTGGAATTACATCTGTCATATGATTTGATGGACACTAACATGGTGTGAATATATACTAGGACATCTCTGAGGAGATAACTGTTCTTGTGAGGGAAGGCAAGGAAATTCCTAGAACAAGTGACTGCTTTCCCCCCCCCCCCATAACTTTAGGAATTTTCTTTTAAAATACTTTTTTTTTTTTTTTTACTAATTCTTTGAGAATTTCATGCAATGTATTTATCTTAGTCAGTTGATCTATTCATATGAACAGACACTATGACCATGGCAACTCTTACAAAAGAAAGCCTTTAACTGGGGCTTGCTTACAGTTTCAGAGGTTTATTACATTATTATCATGGTAGGAAGCATGGTGGCACGGAGGCAGACAGGATGCTGGAGAGGTAGCTGAGAGTCCGACATAGTTCCTGTCTTGTTGTTTGACTTATTTACGTATGTCATCCACTCAAGTTCTGCATATGAGGAAGATGTTGTATTTGTCTTCTCCTTTTGTTTCCACTGTCCTTGCTTGACCCTCCCAGGCCCTTTCTCTATTGAGATCTGTAGTAAAGCAATGGACAAAAAACAGCATGCCGTGAGCATGTGCAGAATTAGAAACAAGCAAGAAGAACATTCCTGATGATCCTGTGGACCTGCGTTTTATTTAATCTGTGAGTCAATAGTACACTATAGCATATGCTTTCAGAGTAGAAACCATCTTGATTTTGTTTTAGGAAACCCCAGTCAACACCTTGAAGTCAGTACATCTTTACCAAGGGCAGAATGAGCTACAATGTTTTACCCTTGGGGGAGACCTGAGATCATCTAGTTCTCTATCTTATTCCAAGGAGGGCAACCAAACATCTAATGTAGTCAGGAACTCCCTCAGGACCCAACAACCAGAGCCATACCAAAGCCTGCATCTCCTTAATTCCAATAATGCCAAGTCAGTGGTTTTTCCGTGGGCCATTACTTGTGTTTCTCCAATGTTCAAGTTGCTTTATTTTTTTTGTAAAATATGCATACTAAGCCTACCTAATTTGACAAATAAAAATAAAAATGATCTTCACAAGGGACATAATGATTAATGGAGAATTGAGAAATGCTTATTACAGCTACAGAGTGCTACTTTGAACAGAAGTAAACATACGACAGTACACTGAGGCTCCTCTGACATTGGAACTCGGAGATTTACCGTGATGACCCTCACCAGCTTCTCCTTCTCGGGGGGCTGTACTCTCAGGAGTCCACTTCAGTGTAGAGCATGCTATCATTTTTCACCTTGAATTTGTGTTGCTGCTCCATATGAGGTGCTTAAAGAGCTTTACAGATATCAGCTCATTAATCCCCCCAAACCTCTCTAAGATAGAGCTCAGGCATAAATCATTATTCTGGAAAAAAAAAAAGCTTAACGTTTTTCTCTTAATTTTCCTGATATTCTAAATTGTTGATTATTCCTAAATTATATACTGTACATTTAGAATACCACATTGTCTTCCCCAATAAGATCTTTCTTTCTTTTTAGAATTTGATTTCATGAGACTAGTGTAAAAATAGAGTGATAAGGCTCCTGTTGAAATCTCCTCTGAGAATCGTCGATAAGGAAGTGGCTCGGCTTTTGAGCTGTTTGTCCTTCTTGGCTGAAGTGTCCTTGATCGTCCTTCAGCCATGACTAGGAAATGTGATCTTTAGGAATTGGAGGGATAGTTTATGATCTATCCAGCCCTTTATTGGCTATGAACACCAAGCAAGCTGATGAGTACCCATTCAACCATGCCATCCTAATTCCCAATCAAATATCAGGTCAACACATTTCGGTTTCTCCAAGACAACAATGGAAGTTAAAGCTTTTCAACCCTGTGTGCTTTGCTTAGGCCAATGACTGCCGCTAATAGGTTATTTAGAGTTAGCCTTTTGAAGGTGTTGGAATATGATCATAGTGCACAGAGCCTGAAGCCATCGGGGTGGTTTCATAGGGAAGGCTGCAATGTCTATGTCCTCGTTGGGTGTCCATTGCTGTGATGCAATACCATGGCTAAAAGCAACCTGGGGAGGAGGTATGGAAGTGTGAGTGAGAATGGCCCCTCTAGGCTCATCTATTTCAACACTTGGCTCCTCCTTGGTGGAAATGTTTGGGAAGGATTAATAATTGGGGCATTGTTGGAGAAGGCGTGTCACTGGGGGCAGGTTCTGAGATTTCAAAAGCTTCACTGTTCTCACTTAGCTCTCTCTGCTTCCTGCTTGTGGATCCAGATGCAAGCTCTCAGCTACTGTTCTAACACCATGCTTGCCTACCTGCTACCATGCTTCCTGCCATGATGATTATGAACCCCAACCCTCTGAATCTGTAATCCCCCAATAATCTCATTCTTCTATGGATTACCTTGGCCGTGGTGTGTTATTATGACAATAGAAAATTAACCAAGACAGAAATTGGTACCAGGGAATAAATAGGCTATTGCTGTGACAGGCCTGACCATGCTTTTCTTTAGAGGGATGTGGAAGTCTTTGGGGCTTTGGAATAGGAAAGCTGTTGAATGCTGTAAGTAGGGCTTAATGAGCCATCCCAGTAGGGTCTTGGAAGACAGAAGTTCAGAGAGCAATGTGGACTAATGAAAGTCCAGTGTAAGAAGTTTCAGAGGGGAACAATATTAGCAACTGTGTAAGAGACCATTCTTGTGATATTTTAGCAAAGAGTCTGGCTACTTCTTGTTCTTGTCTGACAAATCTGCCTGAGGCTAAATGGAAATTTTTTTTTTTTTTTTTTTTTTTTTTTTTTTTTTTTTTACTGGTTTCATTGATAGAGAAGAGTCCAGGGCAGCCTAATATTGATTCTGTCCTGTTATTATTAGTAATCGCTCTTATGCAGAGCTATAATGAAAAAGAATAAGTGAGGAAGACATAAATATAGAACGTATAGCTGGAGGAGAAAAGGAGCCTATGGATTGGTACCAAGGCTTATGCTGAATGAGATGAGGAGAAACCTGATTCTAAATGGGATTAATGGAGTTGTGCCCTCAGGGTAAGACCCTGCCTGGCTGAGTTTACAACCTGTCACAAGGAAAGTTTGTGCAAATGTAACTCAAGGAGAGGCCAGGTTGCACTCCAAGCAGATAGCCCCACTTGGAAGCATCAGCGCTGAGGTTTGGGCTTTAGAGTCCTGAATGACACAGGTGTAAAGGGGTCATAGAATCTTCTTCTGGGGCCAGATGTGTGGCAAGGGAGTGCCTGTATGGAGGCCTGGAGAGATGCTGAAATGCAAGAACTAGGAGAAATCTGCCCAGCAAAGCTGCAGACGGCGAGAAAAAGCCTCCCAAGGCAGAGATGTGTGTTTCAGTCTGCAAAGCTGGAAGGGCAGAACCATGTTAACCCTTTGACACCAGCCACGGAACTATAGGATTTAGAGTTTGCCCTGCTGGGTTTTGGTTGGTTTTGGCCCAGCTTTTCCTCACTATACCCCCTTTTCTCCACTTTGGAATGATAAAGTATCGTCTGTGACATTGTAGTTTGGAAATGTGTAATTGCTTGTTTGTTTGTTGTTGTTGTTTGTTTGTTTGTTTGTTTGTTTAGAGGGAGTTACAGTTCAGAGATTTCCTTTATTCTTAGAAGAGACTTTGGATTTTGAAACAGTGTTGAGACTGTGAAAGCCTATGGAGACTTCTGTAGTTGCACTAAATGCATTTTGCATTATTATATGTCCGTGAGCCTCTGAGGAGCAGGGAGTCAAATGTCACTGTTTGAATGAGAATGGTCTTCATCAGCTCATATGCCTGGACATTTGTTCCCCAGTGGTAGAACTGTTTGAAAACTCTTAGGAGCTGTGGCCTTGCCAGAGAAGGTGTGCCGCTGAGGATGGGCTTTGAGGTTTCAAAAGCCCAGCCATTCTCAGTTACTCTATGGACTTCACGCTTGTGGACCAAGAGGTGAGCTCTTGCTACAGGATGCTCCCACCCCTGCCTATCTGCCGCCATCCTCCCAGCCATGCTGGTCATGGACTCTCACCATCTGAAACCGTAAGCCAACGCTTTCTTTTATAGTTTGCCTGGGCCATGGTGTTTTATTGCAGTAACAGAAAAGGAACCTAGGAGAAACCAGTTTATTTCACCTTATACTTCAGGTAACAGTCCATTGCCAGGGAAAATCAGGGCAGGCACTCAAGCAGGGCAGAGAAATCTCAAGGCAGGAGCTGATGCAGAAGCCATGGAGGAGCACTGCTTACTGGCTTACTCCTCCAAGCTTGCTCAGCCTGTTCAGCCTGCTTTCTTACAGCACTCAGAACCACCAGCCCAGAGGTGGTACAGCTTAGAGTGGGCCAGGTACCACATCCATTGTTAACCAAGAAAATCCCCCCCACAGGCTTGCCCATGGGTCCGTGTAGTGGAGATATTTTCTCAACTGACAATCCCTCTTCTAAAGGTCTCTGGCTTGTGTCAAGTTGACATAAAACTGACCAGTACAGAACACTTATCCAGATAAAGCAGCTCTGTATAATTATAGTCAGCAGCAGAGAAAATAATAAGGGCATAATAATAAATTAATACTACAGTACCACTGTGATTCATCATGAAAGATGACAACTACCTTTAACTCATTTGATAGCTATTCAAAGTTTATTTTATAACATTTTCAAAGCCATTTTAGGCTACCATAGTATGTTCTTCCAGAGTGTAGGGTTATATAGTATCTGTAGCCAGAAGATGCTAGAAGCTAAAGGATAGTAACTTTTCAGAGGAAGACTTTTGAGTGGGCATATTTTGTGATTTACTTAAGGTGACAAAGCTGGTTTTTGTTGAACTAGGAGCTGCTCAGATGTGAAACCAAAACCTTTGTAGCTAGAAAACTTATACTCTGTCTTGTTGACAAAGTGTCAAATGGAATAATGCCTTGCACCCATCTGGAGGAGAGTCCCTGTGTATTCAGTTTTCCTTGGAGGAGCATGCAGAAAGATACGTGGTACCTCTTCTGAGAAGAGAAGAAAGTAGGTTCCTTTAGAAGAAACCTTAGCTTTATTCAGCAGAGGTTGCTGGACTTCTGGACTCCACTTTGTTTTAGCTGTTTTAGGTTCTAGGCTGTTGTTTTGAATCATCATAGTAATTTTACAAGTTAGCTAAAACTTAACATCTCTCTACTGTCTTATATAATAATGGAAGCATGACTTGGTTGCTACTTATAAGTTAAATTTCCAAATGATCTCAAGTGTGCAGTTAGCATTGCTGAGTATCAGATAATACTGAAAACTGATTTAAAATATTAAAAAAAAATTTTTTTTAATGAATTGTGTTTCCACCTCGGATGCAAAGCAAAATATTTTAGGACTGTGTTTCTTAAATATTAGTCCCTGGATGTTGTGCTTCAAGTAACAGGAAGTCTGGTGAGTCCAGGTGTGTCTTCATAAGAAGCCACAGTTAAGTCTGGAATAATAGGGCTTGATTCAAGAAAAGGTTAGAGAGAAGTCAACTACCACAGGGATGGAAGAGTGAGGGAAGTACTGTGACTCAAGGCCAAGCAAGATACAAAGTCAGTATGGTCTCATGAGCCCGGTGGCCGCGGATGTTCTCTCTAGAACCTTCTCTTCATATGACTCATGTGTTCACCAGCTTTCTCCTTGACACAATGCCATTCTTTAGATGGAATTTCCTAGGTGGGGACACTGTAACTTGTCACAGCACAGTCCTTATTCCCTTCCCTCCAGACTGCCTTGGGTATCCTTTGATCTAAAGAGCTGCTAAAAAGAAATGATTCCAGGTAGCTGGGACCAACAGAAAATGAGAGAAGAAAATCACCTCCATCCATCCAGCATTGCTTAAAATGTTTGCCGTGGAATCAGTAAGACAGGAAACCTCAGTGGGTATTGTAAATAGGTTTCAAAATACAATTATGTAAAAATCTATTATAATTACTCCCTCTCTGTTTATGAAAGAATGACTGTAGGAGTTTAAGGGACTGTGTTGGGTGTTCTAATGGCTAAGTTTCATCACCCCACACTCTTCCCCCCATTACTAAAAGTTTCCTTTCTGTAATTGCAGAATAGTTTAGCATCTTAACAATAATGGACATGTTTTTAAAAGATTATTGCCAAAAGTGCATTCTTTATTCCAGGGAGACTCTGTAATAGATACTGGCATTTTAGTAATGATACAGGCAATCTGTAAGCTATTACAGTTTCCTGGAGAGTAACTTAATCTTCATATTGTTTTGTATGTCTAGAATTTTAATAGTGTTTTTAATTTAGAAAAGGAGGTTTATAACATATTACTAATTACATGTGAATATGAACTAAATACACATCTACTGAATTTTATTCTGAAAACAAACACATTTAAAAAGTGCTTAACCTAGTATAGAGGAAGTAACAAAGAAATTATAGAATGCCACAGAGGCAGAAGAGCAGTTTTATCGGATAACACATTTTTGGAAAGCTTGTAATATTTTGATCTATAACTGAAACAGGAATAGAAATGGTCCTTTCTAACTAAAATTAGTATATTTTATAACAAATGAAGGCATAATTAGGCATATTTGTTTAAAACTTAGTAACACCATCCATCCATGGATTTTCATGAGGTTATAGCAGTAATAGCACTCCTGGGGATGCTGAGTGATTTAGATTGTTTAGTAAGCATGCTAGATAGAAGGTCAAGTGCTGGAAATAAGGCAACCACTGGCTTTTCTATTGGGCAGGTGAAAGAACAGAGGAGAGACGGGTTTTCTTAAAAATAAAAGTAGTTATGGGAAATATTTTTATTTTATATGGTTCTAAGAAACAGCTCAGTGTCTGAATCTAGACTTAAATTACCATGTATAATTTCAACACTCTTGGCACGCCACCCAGCTCCTCTCCAAGGAGCTGGTAGAGATGTGCTTGGTGAGCTAATTCAGGGGGCTTTAGTACTATTTTTAAAATCTAGCTTTTATATTAAACAAACCACTTCGCTATCTTGAAAGGAGTTATAATCTACTTAAAACTGTCATTCTCTGTTTCTGACTTGCAATTAGATGATATTTCCAAAATGTCACACCAAGACTCTGCTTCTACCATCACCATAATTGAATGTGACAGCCAAGATATTATATCAATACCTTTTCCATAATTAGCAATAAGGAGCCTGCCAAGGGTTAACTAGAAAAGTTTCATAAACAGTTTTCTACCAGTGGTCCTGAAGGCAGTATTTTGCTTTTAAAAATCTGCTAATGTAGCAATGACTTGTGACAAGCAGGAGACAAATCTAGGCAGAGAACTGTTTGGCGATAGTCTTTGGTGGTGTGTGATGTATGTTATGTAAATGAGCTTATTAGGACTCTCATCTATTTTATTATTGGTGACCAATTTAATAGAGGCATTTAAAAAACAATATTTCTGCCTGCCTCCTAGAAGTGAAGAAGATACATTGATATAATTGAGAGCAAATGATTGCGTGTCGTGCCATTTAATCATGTCATTTTTCAATTGCTATTTTTTGCACTCCACTGCATGCTTATAGAATATTTAGCTTCAATATAGATTCAGTCCCAGAGTTTGCAATTGAGCTTGGGTCTCTATATTAGCTAACATGGTTTTAGAAATTTGGAATCAGTTAAAATACCCAGAATCATTTATTTTATTTTATTTAAAATACATAAATCATACATCATTTGCAACACTCCAAATTTTGCCTATTTTGAATAATTATACTTCTAGGATGTACATCTTTATTTGCATCATTTATGTGACAATATATATGGTTGCACACACATTTGGCCAGGATTGAAGTTTTAGGACTCCAAGAATTATTGACTCTCTGTGAATGTTGATAATAATTTATTTAAAGGATGTTTTCTATCTTTGTTTAGTCTCTTTATTATTTGTGTAAGATACATCTTTCTCAGAAAAGGAATTACTTCCACAATGAAATGGACTATTGAGTCCAAGAGATAAGAAGACATTGTCTGCTCAGTTTACTAGCAAATCTCAGACACAATACAGTGTGCATTATAATAGATGTTTCATAAATGTTTTTCTATCAATGATGTGTATTTTCCCATCTATATTATCAAAACCATCCTAGATTTAAGTATAGTATGCCTACACATTTTTCTATATTTGAAGGCCTCCAAATAGATAGAAGATTGGACTTCTAAAGGGTTGACGTTGTTGGCTCTGAACAATAGCTTTGTGCTTGTCGTAACTTCTGGTTAAAAGTCTGGGGCAGGGGAGTTTGAGAATGTAGAGATCTTACACAATTCTCTGGCTTTCTGCTTAAATGTCAGTGTTTTTCCTGAGTCACTTTTCCATTCCACCTCCCTGGGTTAAAATTCTGCCTTTGATGCTTGTAAGTTGGATTACTGTTTATTAACCTCCAAGTGTTACCATTTCCTCACCTGTAAATCAGTCCATCATCTGTCTAGCATCTACCTACGGATCTATAGATTTCCACACCACTGAATGAGTCAACCACACAAAATTTCAGAAAGAGACCAGCAAGATGGCCCAGTAAGTAAAAGTGTTTATTGTTGAGTTTGCTGATATGAGTTCAATCCCGTGACCTGACATTGTAGAAGGAAAAACTAATGCCTACAAGTTGTCCTTCAACTTACACACACACACACACACACACACACACACACACACACACACACACAGAAGATATTAGAAATACACACAAAATGTTAGTCATTGATATATAGAATTAGTGAAAATAACCCATAAAATACTGTACAGAATAGTGCTTTGAACAACTGATAAACAATACCAATGATTATTATTTTATGTTTGGGCAAATATGGGTAAGATAGCTGAAGAGTATATGACACTGTTTTTATTTTATATTTATTTGGATACATATGATCTACAGGATTATCCTTGGTGCATCATATGACTGCTATCTGTATGTCAGGTCTTCCATTTTCCTGCTGATGCTGTCAGTGTTGTATGTGACAATTCCATAAGCCATATAAGAACTGTATCACTGCAATAATTACATTTAATTAATAGCTTTCATTTTCTGTATTTGTCTTAAATCTTCTTTAAGATTCAGGCTTCTCTGTATACTTACTGTTTATATTTTAGGATATAATTAGAAGTAGGAGGCCTGTATTAAAATTGGACTGTATTATTTTTGTGCTAGAGACTATGTCTGGTCTGTTGAATGATGTTTACAGATCTGTATCAATAGCTCTGCCTTGGTAGGCTTTTTAGCTCTTACCTCAGAAAAACAAGCTGGTCCAACTTGGCATTTGTAAGTGTATTGGTCCTTTCACTGGCCCAGAACTGTACGATAATAATAATAATCTCCAAATGTTTTTTTTTTAGCACTATTTACCTTATCATAAAACAGGCTTTTAAATTTCTTTTATTTTTATTATTAGTGAATGTATGTCTTCTTGTGATATGTATGTGTGGGTGTGAGTGGCTGTGTGTGTGTGTGTGTGAGTGCATGGCTCATGCCAAGGCTTACACACAAACGTCAGAGGACATCTTTGGGAGGCAGTTCTCTACTTTCACCAAGGGTTCTGGAATTTCACTCAAACCATCAGGGTTGTATGGGAGGTGCTTTTATCTGCTAAGCCATCTTGCCAGCCACCAAATCAGTCTTTTATGACATAAAATTATTCTTGATTTAAACATTATCTCAAGATGCACAATCTGAACATTAAGTTACATTGCTTTTTTATCTGTACATATTGTAGGATGTCTTCTCAGAGAAGCTTTATTGATGACCCAATCTAAAGTATCACTGGTTTTATTGGACAATTCTTATTACGTGATGATTTTGTGTGTGTTTACATTTATTTCCAGGCTCATATCGACACACAGACAAATTAGAATGTAAATTCTGTGAAAACAAAAGTGTGCATCCTGTATACTGCTGTATTTATCACTGAGAAAAGGGCTTGGCACATAGGGAGCAATCCAGAAGTTAATTAGGTGGGTGGGTGGGTGGATGGAAAATTTAGTAACTATGATCATCATACCCTACACTATCTCCTAGGTTTCTGAAAACTGTAGTCAAACTTGGGATTTTCAACTTTTCTACTATAATGCCTCTCCTCTCCTCCACCTTCCAATCTTCAGATTCCTCATTCTAGTCCAGTGAATCCTAACCAGTCTCTTTTCAGCTAGTAATGACCTTTCTTGTTCTCTAGGTCAAGTGCTAGCATTGAGTGGTAATACAGTGCATGTGAGTCATGGCCTCACCATTCACAAAGTGCACTCCCTTCCCTCGCCTTCCTTAAACTGACAACATCTTGATGAATTAAGTGTTATCAGAAACCTTGTATTTCTAGCTCCCTCTTGGGAGAGTCAGCCGTCTTATAAGCTCCTAAGAGGTACCACATCTTGTCATCTGCCAATGTTAATCCTGTAATGGAAAGTACAATGTGTTGGTACATAACTGATACCCATCAAGTGCTTACTGCTATAATAAAGATCATTCACACGGCCTTTGCCAAACATGCCTCCTTGAAAATGATCTGGAACCAAGCAGTCAAAAGTTGCTTCTGCAGCAGGGACTACAACACTGTTGGTTTACATCAGAATCAGAATTTAGGTCTTGCATTTCTATGTTTCTGAAAATAATCTACTCAAGTGGAATCTCTAATTTGTAAAGCCGAATCTGCTTTCTGTATAATAGAGTTTTCAAACATTGGACTGTACTCTCTTGTAGGTCCTTGTTAACTCACCTTCTGTGCCTCGACCCAGAACCCGATTCATAGAGATGTGAGTGATGCCACAGGATCTGCAAGCTAGCTTTGTTTTGTTTCTTTCTTTGAGATACTACTTCACCCTGTACCCCAGCTGGCCTGGAATTTACAATTTAGCTCAGACTGACCCTAACTTACTATCCCCTTATCTCAGCTTCTTGACTAGCTGGGATTACATGCCTACACCAGATGACTGGGAAGAATTTGAAGTTCTAAGTTCCTGGGTGATGCGAATACTCTTTGACCTGGAAATTTCTATTCCTGGAAACATTACTACATATAGAAAATAGGAATAAAATTATCACCCCATGAAATCAAAACAGTAAAAATGGGAAGAAGCCAAAATTTTTTTAAAAAAAATAAATAACATGGGCTGCGTTTAGGGAATGGTCAAAAAGAGATCTGCTCTCTTGGTGCTGTTTAACGGAACACACTTGTGCTGGTGGTTTTCAAGTCATTCTGTGGTTTCACTCACACTAGGCTGAAGGCAGCCAAGTGTCCTGCATGTAGATTGTTCCTCACAACCATGCTTGTCAACACATAACATGCTATATTTTGTTGAATAGTTGATCAACATCGAAGGTCAAGTAGTGTTGTTGGTCTTTATAAACAGCAGTGCCTCATAGTGCTTCTCATTGTAACAGATCACGTAGCATCCCAATGCTTGGTTCATATTGACCTACCCAACAGAGTTAATATGTTGAATAAAAATTAGGGGAGAGATACTGGAGATAAAACGCTTTGAAGTCTCTCCAGGTCAGGAGGATTTGCTTCTCTGTGTTCAACATCTGCTTAGTTTGGGAGAATTTCTTGAACTATTTTTTTTCTTTCTCATTTCTCTTCTTTGTTTAAGTAGCGTATGTTTTCAATGTGATAGTTCCTGTAATAGTCAGACTTGTCCTTTCATTGTATGTTTATTTGTGTTCATTTGCATTTTGTGAGGTAGATAACACATGTTTGATGTCAAGAATGGGTACATACAAGTACATGTTACTTTTTTGTATAGTATGTTTTCATTTAAGCAAACGTTAACACAGTCATAAAGAAAGCAGGACACTGAAAGTCTTCTCTTCAGTGCTACTAAGGGTCTGAAGTCAGTGGAGAATGTCTTCTGAGTCTTGGTGGAGAACTGGTAGAACTCTTGGTTACCATTTGTGAGGCTCTGGGTTCAAATCCCAACACTATAAAAGGAAAACAAAGTTTTTTAAAATCATACTTAGCCTACTATTATGAATGGTTTAAACATGAAAAAAAAATTGGTCAAATCAGGAGACATTCAGAATCAAGCACTTCCTTTAAAAAATCATGTGTACCACCATTGGTGAATTAAAATTTGCAGTTTATGTGTAAGAAAAGAGCTGCTATCCTGTTAACACCTCTCTTAAGATGTGACCCCCATTCGCAATCGGTGTGTTGGGCATCTTATTGTTTTAAGGGAAAAAGGGTAACTTCTCAGCCCTAAACCATGGAAGTTTGATTATTTGTTTCAGGCTTTTCATGTTTACTACAAATCTGCCTTTTTAGAAGCATGACAAAACTTGGTGGATACTTTTTTTTTTTTTTTTTTATAATGAATAAAAGAGATAGTTAGGAACTTGAGGGTAGCATACCAGGGTAGATCCACTGGAAGATGACCTAAGATTCTGATAAAGATGGGCTGGGACAATGCTAAAGCATTTAAAATCCCTTTCTTAGACATATTAAAATTCCTTTTTTAAATGGTTTTCTCTGCCTCCTCTTCTTATGTTTTTCAAGAAGGCGGTGTGACTATGCATCCGAACCAGTGGGATTTCATTAGCACATGCTTCCGAATTGGCTGTAATAACCAGTGTTCTGCATGTTTCTATGCCCCTCCACCACCTTTTCCAGCCCCTTCACACTTCAGTCCCCCCAACACAGCAAGCATTCCGCACCATCTAAGGCCGCTTGTCCACGTTCCCCCTTAACAATTCTTCGGGCTCTCTACCCCCCGTACCTGCCATCGCTCATAATGGTCCAGCTACCTCCTGTCGTTTCCTTAACGATGGGTGGACTCCCAGTATAGCAACTCACTTGTGCACATATCAGTTAGTCTGTCTGTTTGTCCGTGTCTCTCTCTCTCCCTGCCCCCTCTCTCCCTCTCTCTTACTTTCACACAAAGTCTCATTCTCCCTCTTTCTCTCTCTCACACACAGTACTGTACGTATTTATGTAGCTCATCTCTAGCAGACTCTCAGCTCCTTGAAGGAAGGAAGAATGACCTGCTCACTGTGTAACCCTCCATTACAGAAAGAAGGCCCAGCAAGTGGAAGACGTTTACAGATTTGAGGGGGTCATGGGAGGATGTTTGTCTTATTCTATGCCTTGCTTACTTAGCTTAGCTTCTGTTTTTTAAAAGACATTTCTCTAAAATCTAAGGCAAAAGATAATAATAATCATTTGCTCCCCTTAGTTATATTTAACATTTCTCAGTACATATGGAGAATGTGTATCTCCGTTTATTATTAAAAAATAATGTAGAATACTGATTCTAAGGAATGTTGCCAACAAACCACTGATTTTATTTAGTATGTGTGATTATAAATAAATACATTTTGATGGTTGTCAGGGAAACACATTTATATAGGAGAAAGTTATCAACTGTCTTCTCTAAGTATAAAGAAATATTGAAACAATGCTAGGTATAAAAATTCTCTAGTTTCCTTTGAACAGTTCACATGGAGAAAAATTTAATCTAGA
This sequence comes from Onychomys torridus, assembly GCF_903995425.1. Taxonomy (NCBI): domain Eukaryota; kingdom Metazoa; phylum Chordata; class Mammalia; order Rodentia; family Cricetidae; genus Onychomys; species Onychomys torridus. The sequence continues at coordinate 22,089,064 of NC_050456.1, forward strand.
ATGTAGACTAAACTCTTAAGATATTTAAAGTAAAAACTTCAGAATTGTGAGCATGCAAAATCATATACTAAATGTTAACAGTAGCTGCTTTTGTAACTTAAATTTTTAGAAATTTATTCGTGTCGGGGCTATGGTGTACATGTATAGTGAGTGCACATCAGCATGAAGGGATATGCACCTGTGTATTTGCACATGAGGACAGAAGAAGACATCAGACGTCTTCTATTGTTCTGTCTAAATGCCTTGAGACAGGGTCTTTCTAGGCTGGATGGTAAATGAGCTCTCAGGAGCTCCCTGTTTCTACCTTGCAACTGGGGGGCTACAGGTGCATGTGGCCATGCCTGACTTTTAACTGTATGGCATGGATTTGAACTTAGTTTTTCATTCTTGCAATGCAAGAGCCCTGGCCCATCTCCTCACTCTTACTTTTTGTAGTTTTTAAGGTTCTGTATTTATCTTGACTTGTTTGCATTAAGATGTAAATGCAGATTCTCTGGATATGTAGATACTCAATACATTCTGGACACTTTCAAAAAATCATGGTCTATTAATAAATCTTTATGAAAATGTATTGCATTCCCAATAGCCTATTTGAGGACTTTGCGAGGTGAATGAAGCCATCTGAGCTACTTTGCAAATGTGACCTGAGCTAACTCCACATACATTTTTAGTGCCATTCATTATGATTTTTCCCTCAGCTAAGAACTTCGAGGCTTTTTGTTGACTTATAGATATGTAGTTGTTATTCTACCAAAGAGAGGTTTGCAAAATCCAATTCCATCAAAACATCTCCTGATTTTTTTTTTAGCCCTTTTCTTTGAATAAACCCAAATCATCAATATTCACATTCATAGGTCTCATTTGAACCAATTTCAATTTGGCCATAACCATAACACTTTCTTGCATATGCAATATTGGACTAAAATTTGATAGGCATTAGGTGGACTTCATCATTTGGGTGATTTGGCAATTGTAGATCAAGAGAACAAGTTGAAGTAAGAGTGTGTGTGTCTCCTGGTGGGGGATGGAGGTTGGGGGTTGAGGAGGTAGTTGGGAGAACTGCTGAAGGAGATGAACACAGTATTATTGTCTACTAGGCTCCACATTTATCTTTGCTTGTCTAGGGGTTTCCTGTCCTCAGCACTGAACTGGTGAATAACATCAGCAAAGGGATTTGTCAGACCCAGGATGGTATCAGGAGTTATATAGGAAAATAGTAATGTATCCTAGGAAAATAAATAAGGATCGGTTCAGGAAACCTAGCTGAAACAGCTGCTCTGGTAAGATGTGAATAATAAAATTCCTATTCATATTTTGCCATAAACAGAGGTTTGGAAATTTGTCATTCACCGCATTTAAAATTCAGAAATATTAAAGGTACAGGTTCTCTCATTACGGAAATAATAGAATTCCAGCTATTACCGAGTTAGGGTCATTTAAATGGATATAGCATGCATTACATCACTAAGTGGAACATCTGTATGGAATGTCCACCTGCTGATCGACTACTCCTACTCCGTGCACAATTCAGTGAACAGCACTTAATCATCTTAAGACTTCTTCTAATGAAGCCTTATCTAGATTAACATTTTAAGCACAAATACTTTCAGGCATTAAAACCCTCACACTAAATGAAATTGCATTGTCTTGTTTACCCTTGTTGATTAATAAGCAATCTGCTAACTGTTGGAACAGTCCAATTGTGGCAGTAGAAGGAGATTAGTAATTCACTGATGTTTGTGGGTATAATCATCATTTCTCCTGAAGGCTTTGAATTAGAATATCACTTACACACTATCCGTAGGCAAAGAAAGGATATAATATTTTTAGACATGTGTACCCACTATTTTGTTTCAATCGTTCAGCTGAGGGTCAGCGCAGCAATACAAATGCTTCTGAGAGGCAAAATGCTATTTTGATGCATGCATATCCTTTTTAAATGGTGTGGGTGTCTATTAGAAGAAACAGAACAACCAGCAAATTGTGGAGTAATAAGCCAGTAGCTTGATTTCTGTTTTAGGAATATTATTGCTTTGTTAATCAAGCATTGGAAGAGAAATATTGCCCACTGTTTTTTAGATAATAGAGTTTGCATATGAAAATTCTTTGTAGTATTATTTATTTTTGCCAAGAAAATACTGAACTTTTTCCCTTCAAAGAGTCTAGGGATAAACTTGGAAGAATAATTACAAGTTGGGGGAGGATTTTCTATTTGTTGTTGTGTTTCCTTTGACCTTGAACCTACAATTTGTTTGTCTACAATTCATATGACCTGAGAGATATTTTTCCCCCACATGAGAAGCTGTTAATACCTGGGTGTCAAGGCAGGATCTTCCATTTTGGAAACATAAATCAGTGGGAAGAGAAATAGGAAACAGAGGCTCCTAAATTCTTTAGCATTCATCAGCTACATATTGGAGGCCACTAATCCCAAGGAAACTGTGGACCCCTTCTTCCTGCCCTAGTGTTGGAGCTGAGCATATCCCTACAATGTAAAATTATGGTGGAAGTGGTTATCTCGGGTTCTCATGAAAGCCAGTCCTACAAACACGTACAAACTGGTCTTTTTCTGCATTGCAGTCCCTCTGTCATGAGATCAAGCAGCGTCGCAGAGGGGTGGCCTCCATTCTACGGTTGTGCCAGCATCTTCTGGATGACCGGGACACCTGCAATCTCAATGCGGACCACCAGCCCATGCAGCTGATCATTGTAAACCTTGAAAGGAGGTGGGAAGCCATCGTCATGCAGGCTGTCCAGTGGCAAACCCGGCTACAGAAGAAGATGGGCAAAGAATCCGTGAGTGTCCTTCTCCAGCAGAATTGGTTCTCTTTTCTGACTCAGTCCTAGGCTTCGACCACATGTTCATCACATAAGCTTCCTTGCCAACTAGAGGAATAACCATCCACTAACCCAAACTCCATTCATCATAAGAGAAAGTTATTCACTTCACCTACGCGCATTTCAGGGCATCTCATTGTCTTTTTAAAAAGTCCCACGTCTATTTTGGTTACCCTCACCACTGAGGATATTAATTCTTTCATTTATTCTTTCACCAAACATATTCACCAAGCACACAATGCTCCATGAACATTTTGCGAGGAGGTAGCTTAATACCCCAAGGGCATGGAGCAGTGTGTGTGCTCTGTGTAAGGTTTCATTGTTTGAATATCTTTTGTTTATCTCTCCATTTAGTGAGGAGTTAAGGCCATCTGTACACCTGTCCCCATTGGTCCAGATTTCTGAGAACTGTCACGTTTCCTCCTACAGTCTAATGCAGTGTTCATAGTAGAGGGTGGTGATTCCCATTAACAATTTGCCGGATCTGAGAGGGCAGGTTTCCACGGTTACTGGGAGAAAGGAATATGTCAGAGAAGAAGCTGGTTTATTATAACACAGAATACACATTTGCTCTGAAAGCCTTCACCTTCTCAGGAGAGAGAAACTGTCACTGAGAAGAGTCTATCCCCAAAATGACCTTGACGTCAGTGGCTATTAGTTGTAGGGCCACTTTTCACATTTGACCTATGTAAGTGAAATAATATATATATATCTCCAGTTCTACATACTTGGAAAGTTCAGCATGGAAAGAAGGGAACCCAAAGGTAAAATCCTTGTCTTGAAAATAGTTTCCGCATACATACGAATTCTATTCTTACCAAAGCCTTAGGACTGACTTCTCTGGTATGTTTCTGCTGGGGTCTTGGCAGGAAGGCATTGAATCATTAAACCCACCCTCCCATTTTGCCTCTGTGGCTGTGCTCAGTCCAGGAAGTGATTTCTCTCAACGGTTCTATTCAATTGATCTTAGCTGAAGTTGTTACATTTCTTAAGAGTTCCAAATTATTATTACTAATCAGAGGCAACATAATGGGCTTCCTTCCTTCCTTCCTTCCTTCCTTCCTTCCTTCCTTCCTTCTTCCTTCTTCCTCCCTCCCTCCCTTCTTCCTTCCTTCCTTTCTTCTTTCTTTCTTCCTTTCTTCTTTCTTTCTTCTCTCTTTCTTCTCTCTTTCTTTCTTTCTTTCTTCTTTCTTTCTTCTCTCTTTCTTCTTTCTTTCTTTCTTCCTTTCTTCTTTCTTTCTTCTCTCTTTCTTCTTTCTTTCTTTCTTTCTTCCTTTCTTCTTTCTTTCTTCTCTCTTTCTTCTTTCTTTCTTTCTTTCTTTCTTTCTTTCTTTCTTCCTTCTTTCTTTCCTGTTCTTTTCCTTTCTTCTTTTATTTTTTTCATTTTTTGAGGTAGGGTTTCACTGTGTAGTCCTGGCTGTCTTGGAACTCACTGTGTAAACCAGGCTGGCCTCGAACTCACAGAGATCTGCCTTTCTCTGCTTCCTGAGTGCTGGCATTGAAAGTGTACACCACCACCATCTGGCAGAATGTCTTTTCTTGATAATTTGTTGTATTGTGAAACTTTATCTAACATCTTTTCTTGTCCCTCCTTCTTTCCTTCTCCTCTTCTTTGAAAATGTTTGTAAAGGTAAAAAAGTTTGTTATCCTTTCTGTACTTTGTGGTAATGATGATGAGACTTAGCTCGGCACCGTTCCCAGTAGGAAAAGTTATGGCATTCTAGAGCATTCAACTGGTTTGGCAAAGACAAAACTGGTTTTCTTTCAGGATTTATTTGAATCATATGATCAGGAATGTTGGATAGGGCTCTACAAAGTAGATGAGGCAATGGATGTTTGCGTGTGTGTGTGTGTGTGTGTGTGTGTGTGTGTGTGTGTGTGTGTGTTCACAAGTTCCCATGTGTGATTTATGAGAGTTTGTGCATGTATGTATGCAGGTAAGCATGCCCCTGTGGGGAGGCCAGAAAGGGAAGAATCCTTCTCTGTCACTCTCTTATTCCCTTGATACAGCATCCCACAGAATCTAGAGCTAAGCTGGCAATCAGCAAGCCCCAGTGGGCCTTCTGTTTCTACTCCCCACAGTAGTGGGGTTCTAGGCATGCTGCACTATTACATGTGTGCTGGGGATCTGAACTCTGGTCCTCTTGCTTGCGTGGAGAACACTCTCTTATCTGCTGAGCCATTTCCCAATTTTCTGGGTTGCTGTACCTATATCTGTAGTAAAGGCAAGTCGCTTCTTGGAAGCTTGAGCTACTGGAGAGATGTTATATAAACTGCATAGAGAAGTCTGTCCTAATTAGGTAATTTGGAATGATGAAGGTAGCAAATAAGGGTGTTTTGATAAAAAAAAATAGGCTGAAAGTCGCCCTCAGGGAAGGAGTGGAGAGATGGAAAGGAGACTGAGGCTAACAATGTAGTGAACGGTGAATGCAGGGGTTGTTTTGTTGCGGGTGTTTCTTTGCTTCTGGGCCCTGCTGTTGAGTGAGGAGTAGAAGTTGCTTTTATGATCACTTAAATACTTCAATAATGTAGGAGGTGACCTTTGCCAAAAGTCAAAGGTCTACAAGTAGCCTGTTTCCTTGTTCATCGTGCGTCTCCACCCCCTCCCCATCTTCTGATTATGCATAAGGATTTCTACTGCTGTATTCCCAAGACTTGCAGTATATTTTGCATATATAAGCTCTTGATGAATATTTGCTGAATAACTGAGTACAGGATTTTGTTTAGTCAATTTCTTTTATTCAGACATCGGTATAACTATATACTATACCTATGCTGATTCTAAGTTTTCATCATTTTACGAAAGAATTCATCACACTTCCGAGAGTAATTATGCTTCAGCAATCATATTTCTGTAATAATACCTTTGTAAGAACATCTAGAAGATAACTTTTAACATTCTTTTCTTATAAGGCTTTCTCAGGCTCCTTGGTCCATTTTCTCGGTTCAAAGACGTTTCCAGGCTCTGCATGGATTCTGGTGAAGCCAGTGTGGCTAATTTGCTGGAAGTCTTTCGTGTGCCAGGGAGTAGAGGGCTCCACAGTTAGGAATCTCTAGAGCTGAAAAGGTTATCTTCTGAGTTCTTCAACAGAAGGTACACACTGAAGAAATGGAAGAGAACAATTTGTGGAACTTCTAAGAAATTAGAAATGTCCCCTTTCTGTTCACTCACATTAGAAAATGTCACTAACAGTGTGATAGTTCATCTCAGTTGTGAACTGGATGGGATCTAACATCACCTGGGAGATTGTCCTCTGGGCATACTCCCCAATCCCCCTAAAGATAGGATTTCTCTGTGTAGTCCTAGTTGTTCCTGAACTCATTTTGTAGACCAGGCTGGACTCTGACTCAGAGATTCTCCTGCCTCTGCCTCCTGTGTACTGGGATTAAAGGCATGGACCACCACTGCCAGGCCTCTGGGCATCCTCAGAGGAAGTATCTTGATTAGGTTATCTGAGGTGGGAGGATCTACCCACTGTGGGTGGCACCATTCCCTAGGCTGGGATCTTGGACTTCATCAAAAAGATAAGGGAAGCTGAGCACTAGCATGGTTCTCTGCTTTTTGACTTCAGACACAATAGGATCATCCACCTCAGGCTCCTACTTCCATGGCTTCCCTGTGCTCATGGGCTGTACTCTCAAACTGTGAGCCAGAATCAACTCTTTATGCTTGCATCAGGGTGTTCTGTGGGAACAGCAAAAAAACTAGCTAATGCAGAGAAGACCAAATTGATATAACCCAGTGGTGGGACAGTAAAAAAAAAAAAAAAAAAAAAAGCAGCTAGAGGAGGAATGAGAGATCATTTCAAGAAGAGTGACTGCCAGATTTTTATCAGAAACCACGGAAGTCAGGAGATGGGAAAGGTGGAGCTGGGGGTCAAGCAGCGATGTAAGAAAATAACCTAGAGTTTCCTTCACAGAGCAAATGGCATTCCAATAGGAAAAGAAATATAGTTTCTAAACATCTATAGTGGAAGTTCACCGCCAGCATCCTGTACTACTAGAAATGTTAAGGGAAGGCCATCAACCACACACAACTTAGAGCCAATAGAAACCTAGATATGCAAAGGAATAAAGGACATGGGAATTATAACTGTGAGTAAATGAGAAACACTTTCCCTATTATTTCAATCTCTTTAAGTGTTAATAGACTGTTTAAATCAAGATAATAGCAGTGCATGGTAGGATTTATAGCACAGAGGATAAAATGTACAGCAACACTATCACAAAGGCCAGGAAGCAGGCATGCCATGATGCTTTGTACCATTTTTATTTTATGTGAGGTACTAGAGCATCCTTTAAAGGGAGACGGTGATAAAATCAAGTGTGTATGTGTGGTTGTACCACCTTAAAGATACAGCAAAACAAAAAGCCAGAGTAGGACACGAAAGGAAACAAAGTAAGCTCATTTTTTATATCCCCATTTAAAGAAGAAAAGGAAAAGAAGAACCAGATGTAATCAGGTTTTTAAAGACAAGATAAAGATTTAACATGGCTGTACCAATAGTCCCAGTGAAGGAAATGGACTGAAAACTACTCAAAAAAAGCAATTGTGAAGTTGGATAAATTCAACCATACACTGCCTACCAAATAGTGGTAGAGTGCACATATTAATATTTAACAAATTAAATGCCATAGATAAAAGCATCACAAGAAAGACATTTCTTCACAATGGGAGTTCCATTTTACCATGAGAAGAAGACATTCCTAAGTGTCTAGGACAACTTACAAATAAATATACCATACAGAAAACCTATTTGTGTGAAGAGACAAGAAAAACAGAGTATGGGAGAGAAATTTCAATACCCTGTCTCAATAACTGATAGACCAGAGACTCAGTATGAACGTAAAAGGACAGGGATGTTATTGTGAAGCCACATGACCTAACTGACAACTAAAACACTTGAACCAACTCTTAACAAAAAGGCAAGCAGGTCCAGACAAAAGCTCTCCCACTCACCACTGTGGAAAGTGATGCAGAAGTTCTAAACTAGAATTATTGTATGACCCCCACAATCTCTGTTCTGAGCATGAGCCATCCCCTCATTAAGGTACCTATATACCCGTGTTCTTCACAACATTATCCACCATAGCCAAGATATGGAAACTGAGATCATTCCTGGTGAATGAATTAAAAAAAAAAAGTTGTTCTGTGTATATTCATCCTGTATATGGAGATTCAGACATTTACAACAACAGAGAGAAAACTAGACATTAAATAAGTGGAGACCACAAGAAAAATAAAGTGGGCGGTGTTATTTGTGTATGGAATCTTAAAGTCACAGCAGAGAAAACAAGCAAATATATAGAAACAGAGCAGAATGATGCTTACAGAGGCAGCAGACCGGGACAGTGGAAAGGGGTCTATCAAAGAATGCCAAGTTTCAATTATGGTAGAGTGAATGATCTAGAGATGTAATGTATAAAAGCATAAATACAGTTAATAATATTGCCTTGCCTCCAAGAAATGTATTAAGAGAGTAAGTTGTAGGCATTCTTACCACACACGTACACAAAAGAAACTCTGAGATTATGTATATGCTAATTTTATTGCCTATAATATTCAGTGCACTATTTGCATATCAAGGCATGGTGATAATCTTATATATACAACAAAAATGGGTAAGCATAAAATAGCAACAAAGATGACATTATTTTTAAGTATATACAGAACATATATGAAAACTATCTTCTGAGTCACAAAACGTTTTTTAAAAGAATGTATATTATACAAAGCATAGCCAAGGTTCCTGAGAATAGTGTAATCACATTCACTTAAGCAAAAGTATGCTCTTTTCTATCAGAGGATTTTAGTTTAGAAATATTTCATAGAAATGTACCTGGACATTCTTCAGATAAATGTAAAATTACATACTTATAGTTTCTGCCATATCCTTGCTTATTGCTTGGAAGATCTTTGTGACTAGCCCTCCTCGGTTTTCCTATCCAGGGTTGTACCTATTTAGAAATAGCAGGCCAGAGAAGGAAAGAAACAAAGCCAGAATTTTCTACCACTTTGAGCTGTCCGAGGATGCCATTTCTGAAAAGTAAAGCTGGAGAAGATGCAGGTACCATTTCCGCATGGCCAGACAGAATGCTGCGTCATTGTGGCCACTGGTCATTTCCGGATTTGCGCCGAGATTTTTGAGGCGAATGTTTGGGAGTTGTTTGTGACCACTGAGGACACATTTGGCTTTGAATGAAACAACACAGAATGAATAAGCTGCCCCATACACAGATCTTCCCACCAGTGCCCATAGTGTTCCCACCAGTAAACACTTCATTGTGTCCAGATTTAGGCTACTCTTATTTTCATGTTCATTCTGAGGGCAGATCTCTTAAAATATGCATCTGAAAGACATTCCATATAGCTTTGCTTAGCTTTGCTAAGAGGCCCAAAGCTTTATCTACAGTGCAAGACAACTTTTGTCTATAGAAGAGGTTATGAATTCGGGAAGGGGGTGGAGACACATGAGGAGGGGGAGGAGGGAGAGGAAGGAAGGGAATGATGTCAAAACAGTGTATTTGTGTAATGAATTCAGAAACTAAAATCAATTAAATATTTAAGGATGGGAGGAAGACAGACAGAGAGACAGAGACAGACAGACAGAGAGACAGAGAGAACTTGTCTTGCCAGGCATGTTGGTACAGGCCTATTAAACTAGTACTCCAGAGGCCACAATGGGAGAACTATGGCCTGAGCTATACAGTGCATTCCAGGCTAGCCTGTGCTACTTGGTGAGGTCTTGTCTGAAAACAAAGAAACAAACAAACCAACAAGCACAAGTATTGGAAAAGAGAGAAGAAATGAGTATTTTGCATCTGTTTTCCTATCAGTTTTAGTCTGTTATGAGATCTCTGTTTTGTTAGGCACAGTAGTTGTCTAGTAGTATAAATCATTCTTGCTTTTCAAAGATGTGTTTAAACAGAAATAACTTGGGTTCCTTTGAAATGTCTTGTTTCAAGCAAGTGTACCTTTGAATTCTTAGTGAATGAAGGGTTTGAGGCTTTATCTTCACACACACAGTTCTCTCCCTTCTGCTCTGATCCTGCAGAGCTCTCCTGAGAATAGAACTTTGCATCCAGAAAAACCATACACATTTAATGGCCTTGAAAGTATACAACACATCTAGCCACATAATTGAAAATAATAAGGCCACAATAAATGGGATGGCCCCAGGGTAAAACACCCAAGGGATTCAATTGGTGTCACTTTGCATCAATGTCCATGCATCACGGTAATTGAGGTAACATAACCAATTACCACATTGTAATTAGAGCTCTAAGAACTTGAGAAAAATTGCAATGATGAGCCAGCTCACTTTTTAAAAAGGAACGAAATAATGAAATAAAAGGGAAGGAACCTGATACGTTACATTGCTCAGGCTCCTTACAAGGGGTGTTATAGAAAGCCATTCTCTCTCTCTCTCTCTCTCTCTCTCTCTCTCTGAATACTTTTTCACTTTCTCTGTATTACTATTGGTGGTATATTTTGAAAACTAAGAACTATTAAAAGCTATTTTTGACTTAAGTAATGTGTCCTCACCATGATCTAATGATTTTACAACTTTATGACAGAAGACTTTCTTTAGAATGTCATCTCAGCTTATAATTTCATTTTCTGTCTAGGAGTTTCTCACATTGTAACCTGAAGCATCATCCTGAGTGTTTAAATTGGTATCTGAACACAGTGACATATTAATAAAGTATACATTTCTCTGGCTCTGGTCATTAAACAAAAATAGACTTTGATTCTACCCCCATGAGCAAAAATTAAATGCAGAAAGAATTACTGCATTTAGAAAATAAATTTGACTTGTGGCAATTATTTTTATAAGGCTAGAGTTTAAGTGAGAAACCTCCTGTAAGATTTTACTGCTGCTACATAATCAAGTAATTATGTAATTACTTGTACTTAATTACTTACAAGAGAGATGGTTGTTTTAAAAAAAAATTCTTATACATGTCAAAACCAGCTTCTTTCTCTAGAATATTTCTAGCCAGGCTCCCAGTATCAAAAAAGTTCTTTCAGTAGCAGGAGCCTGTAAATGCTTTTATTTTAGAAATCTTTCACTATTTTCTCCAAAGATATGAAGGTGCATCATATGAATATCTATGTTTTCGCTCTTATTTCTACTTGTGATCAGAGAGAAGTGGGGGAGGGGAGGGAGGAAGGAGCAGGAAGAGGAAAGAAGGAGAGAAGCATGAATGGGAGAAGGAAAGTAAGAAGAAAGTAATTATTTTAAATTTTAATTGAAAGTTAAATATAAGACACAATGTGCAGCTGAGGAATTTTCAGTGGGAAGAGTGAATTTCTCAAGGGAAGCGGGGTTATTTCCATGAGCATTCCACACAAACATCATGATTAAGAGCGTGGCCATTAGCTGTGTCACTGTGGCAAATTACTTTCCTTTGCACACCTCCACATCTTCGTTTGGAAGACAGAAAAGACTTTTTCTGACAGTAATTAAAACCTTCTGCCCCTGCCGGAGCTGCTGCTGTTGGAACCACCATAGGCACATTACTTTTGTGGTTTGGCAAATCTTGGCCTCTAACCCCCAAAGGACCCGAACCCCTGCCTCCAAAGTTTCCTCCTTTTGTAGGTCCAAAATTTGAAGACCAAATGTTGAAATTGCCCAAATAATTATAGCTCTCACCACCTCCAAAATTATTTCCATCATCATTGAGTCCATTACAGGTGCCCCACCAATCACCATATCTATCTCAACCACCACAGCTGCCACCAAAGCCACCACGGCCACTGAAGCTTCTTCCATGATCAAAATTGTCATTGCCACCAAACCACCTCTATAATCGCCACCAAAGATTCTGGACCACTTTGACCTCTTTGGCTAGAGGAAGCATAGCCATCTACTGCTTCCACAGGGTTTTCCTTACCTCACAGTTGTGGCCATTCACAGTGTGGTATTTCTGAATGGCAACTTCATCCATGGAGTCACGCTCATCAAAGGTCACATAAAAAAGAGCCCCTCTTCTTTATACTGTCTCTGTCCGTCATGACTAAACCACTTTAATTTTCCCATACTGTTCAAAAATAATCTCACAGGTGTTCTTCAGTGTCTTCCTTACTACCAACCACACAGATCTTTCTTCAGTTAAGTGGGCACCTGGTTTTTGCAAATCCGCTCTAGACACAGCCCTCCTTGGGTCCACAACTCTCCCATCCACCTTGTGTGGCCTTGCATTGATGGCTTCATCCCACTCTTGCACAGTGGTGGAGGTGACGAATCTGAAATCCCTGGAGCATTTGGTGTCTGCATGTCTCGTCACCACACTGCTGGTGAGGAGTCCCCATTGCTCAACAGGGCTCCTGAGCCTCATCTGTTGTTCTGAAACTCAGCCCTCCACTGAAGAGCTTATGCAGCTGTTTGAGCTGCTTAGGAGACTCTGCCTTAGACGTGGCTGCAGGGAGATGACCCTCAGCAATGCTTCCCCCGCCACATCAGTGGACAGAGAGGAGAAAGCCAACGAACATATTCACAAGCCTTGCTTTCAAGTCTGTCTGTGCCCCACTTCCTGGAAGAGCCGAGTCTTGATAAGCGTGCCACCAAATGTTAGTGAGCAAAGAAGGAAGCCTCTTCCTTTTGTTTCCACATAGGACTTTTATTTTAAAATCTTTTAATTTTTTTCTTGTATTAGTACTTATCTATAGGACCAAACAATGGGTTTTATTGTGATATTTTCATACATTCGTATAAAATCGCTCGCTCCCATTCTTTCTCTCAATTACCCTTTCTCGCCCCCTGCTTCCTTCTGCTATTCCTTTTGCTCTTCCCAAAGACTCTCCTGTCTGTTCAAAGCTGGCCTTCTTAGGATCTGCATTCCATAAGAGGGAGAGATGGCATGATGTTTTTCTTTGAATGTGGCTCATTTCTCTTGAACATGATCATCGCTAGATCATGCCATTTTTCTTCAAATGATATCATTTATACTTTATGAATGGATACTTCCTGTTGTGGTGATAGAATCATACATTTTCTTTATCCACGTGATCACTTTCTCTTGGCACTCCAGTTAGGAATTTTAAATTATTATTGCCTAATCTCGCTGATCCTTTTACTGTCTGCAATCTAGTTACAAACCCATTAAGGAATTCCTCCACTTATTTTACAGTTTTAAGTTTTTATTTCTAGCACTTAATTTTGGTTTACTGGTGGCTCTGCTCTCCTTGTGTCACCCATGTATGCATGCTATTGTCTTCTCCACTGGAGGCTTTAGCACATTGATATATAGTTTTTAATGCATTAAATACAATATGTAGCATTTAATGCATTTCATACATAGTTATTTAAAACTGTCTGGTAATTCTAAAATCTGTGTCATATCGAGACTATTTCTAATGCTTGTCTCCTCAGACATTTCCCCCTGGCTCTTAAGCATGCCTTATATACTTTTTGTTGTTGTTGAAAGATGGACATGGTGTATCAGGTAATGGAGACTGAGTTACATGGACTCTCCATGTGGGTTTCATGTTAATATAGCTGGGAGTTGAGCTGAATCTCTTATAGTTACGGTCAGATTGTGCTGAGCTCTGATTTCCTCTCTGCTCTTGCTTCTGTCTCTCCTCTTATCTTCAGGTTACCTAAGAATCTTCCTCAAACATCTTTTATCACTGCCAGCTCTAATCCACTGTTAACCGGAGCCCTGTTGCTGTAGCGATAACAGACGAGGGAGAAGATGCACTCTCTATCACTGACTGCAGTTTCTAAGTGTGCTGTGTCTCTGTGCTGTCCACTTCTCCATTGTCCCTTAGTGTGTCCACATGTTTAGTTAAGACAGGAAGGCTAGAGGGGTTGATGCCAGAGAAATGCCATGTAAAGACCCACCCCCTACCCACACACACTCTGAAATAAGAGTCTTCCAGGAGTATGTCACAATGATCTAACACATGCGCACACCCTACCACACCCACCCCTGTTAGAATCACCACTGGTCCTCTAGATTCTATTCCATGCTAGTACGCTTGTCTCCAAGTACCTCCTCCGGTCTACTCAGCTTGAGCATGTCTGACTTAATGGCTGAGATGCTGCTGTAATTATGTCTTCCTCTCCTTAAGGACATGTTATAATTCCATTATTAGTTTTTCATGGTTTTTCAAGACAGGGTTTCTCTGTGTAGCTTTGCGCCTTTCCTGGAACTCGCTTTGGAGACCAGGCTGTCCTCGAACTCACATAGATCTGCCTGCCTCTGCCTCCCGAGTGCTGGGATTAAAGGCGTGCACCAACACCTCCCGGCTTTAATTCTTTTATTTTTAAAAAATCAAAGCCCATAACCTCCCAACCCCACAGAAACTCTAGAAACATTTTGGACCAGCCTGTCTATCTAGTTTAGTTGTGTGTGTGTGTGTGTGTGTGTGTGTGTGTGTGTGTGTACATATAGGTGTACATACATAAACATACATATGCATATGTATGTATGTATTTAACTTGGCAAAGGATATGAACAAGTTACAAATCAGTAAATAAAATAGTCAGCCATAAATGAGCATCCAACCTAACTAGTCAGGAAAGACATGCAATGTAACACTGTCAGTATTTATCTTTTTAAAAATTTATTCTCAGAGAATCAGAGCTATTCATAGGAAGATATCCTTATGTTATCTAGAAATCTGTCTCAAATGTGGAAGTAATATGATGTTCTGAGAACATACGTTTCCAGTGGAGTTTTAAGAATATCTAAAGTGATTATAACTCACATTATTCATAAATACTTTATGACCTAGAATTTTGATATAATGCAGAGCAAGATGTGTTTAAAATGCTGATCATGCCATGTATGCATGTTATGTCTGATTTTTAATGTGTTGTATGTGTCAGGGATGAAGTAAAATGTTTACTGGGCTTATGTCAAATATTTTATATTTCTTAGATTTTTCTAGATTTAGAGGAATTATTATAATACGTCATTTAATAGGAGAATAGTTTTCTAAAACTTTCCTGCCTAGCTCTCGGAGGTCAGCTGAAAAGCTCTTCATCCCCCAGTTTCCGTCTGAATACTCTGGTCCACATTGATCTTTCCCCTTTATTCATCCTGCTCTACCCGGCTTTCAAGTCCAGCTGCTCTTTTTATCTTATTCTTCTCTCTAAGCAATCGTACTCCACCCATAGCTTCAGGAACTCCAGACACACAAAGTCAGGACTACAGCTCTCCAGAGATCTCCCCAAGGCATTTCAAACTCTGTTTGTTCAAAAGAAAAATCTTAATCTTTCCCGACAAGCTGATCCTTCTCCAGTAGTATAGATCGCAAGGCAAAACAGCATCAGCTCTTCCGTTGTGCTAAGGCAAAGAACAGGGCCTTCCTTCACTCTTGGGTCTGTCTGTCCCTTGCATCCAGCTCATCGTCTCAGCTAGGGGGCTTTACCGTATAAAGAACCCCTTCCTCTAAGTGTGCCATGCCACCTTAGCCCAGGCTGTCAGAGGCTTTGGCCAGTGATTAGTTTGCACAGAGTATGTGAGCTACTGCTGGTGCACAAAGCCAGCGTTCTGCACACGTGAGTGAAACATGTTCTTAGCAATACCTCTGTCATAGCCTTTCTCAGACCTCGTCTTCTTTCCACTCTGAAGCCTGTGGAAGCTTTTAGAAGTACTAATCTGATTGCCCTCTTTTCTGCTTGTCTGGGTTTGTTTCTAATCCAGTCTCTGTCCTCCATGTAGGCCAGACTCTTTTTCAAGTGCAGACTGCTCCCTCTTACCATAATGCCTCATTTCTTCTGCTTTCCAGGTCCATCCAGCCCTTGGTTCCCTCCCAGAAAAGTCTTGTTAGTCTCTCAAAATTGACTACAATCCCATTTTTCAGGAAAGCTTTTTCTGACCTTCTAGAATAAATGGAATCTCTTCCTGGAATCAGACCACAGGTTATAATCGGACCCACTAGCTGCAAGCCATATATTTTTTAACCTTGTACCTGGTGATCAACAAATTTGTTGACTATTTTAACATATTTGATCAATATATGTTCATGGTACAAGTGACTAGAGTTGTCTAAAAATGTAGTAATAACTTGACTTAGTTAGGCTACTACTTATTTTCATTTGGATCCTAATCTGCCACTTAGTTCTTTTTGGACTACCTCTTCACCTTCTGACATATTCCTGTGTTAACCAATCAAAGAATCCTCTTGTTCCTTGTGCAGAACTCTGTCTTGTGTTTTGAATTGGTTAGCCATGAGCTAAGATAGCAGTCTTTATAGGACAAGTGTCCTGGAAAGAACACAGACCTTTGCAGTGGCCAATCACAATGCAAGTCTGTGTCAGTATTTTCTCTGGTCTAGCTATACAGGCACTGAGCGTTAGTACCAATCTGTTGATCACAAAGTCACATTTACATTCTGACTTGAGAGAAGACATTTCCGTGCAAATACCACGAGTGTCAAGTAATTGTCTTGTCTTGCTACAGGAAGGTTAGAGCTACTCTGACTTTCTTTTTCATTTAGGTCTATTGTTTCCCCTGAGTTATGTTTACAATTTTTAAACACATTTATGACTGAGTTTACTGAATATCAAATAATGATATTATGTTTAAGTCATGGGAGATTGAAATTAAAATATCAAAATTGAAAAGGCAATTTTTGTGTGTAAAAGGAAGTATATAAAACATTATAGACATAAGCCCATAGGCTCAAGATATCAAAGCTAAAGCTATTTTAACACACATAAAAAATATTCTTTCCATAGCCATAATGCTGCCAGTTTATTACTGTTGACTCCTAAGTATGCATTGTATTCTGAATGTTTAATATATTTGCATGCATGGCTTTTGCTGATTCCACTGGGTTATTGGTTAGGAAGGAATGAACCAACCAATGGTCTAGAAATACGAGTGTCTGCAGTGTGGTTGCCACTCTGGGATTTTTGCCTGCAGAAAAGCAGAGCATCTATCATCTTCACTCTCAGTGAACTTCCAAACCATATGTGTACCGACAGTAAGACACTATTGACATAGATGAGACAATAATTACCCCAAACTGCATTTGGGACGGAGATGACAGCATCTGTTACAAAAAGAACTCTAAAACCGTAGAGATGCTTCCTGTGTGCTCAGCGTCTGGGCGGCATGTTGCTAGGTCAACAAGTATCTGTTAAATGAATAGATGACTGTGGCAAATTACATCACTCAACCTCTAATGTAAGAATCAAGTAAGAGAGAGAGAGACCTCTGAGGGCTAAGTGATGTTTTATTCTTTAGAAGAATTTACACCTGAATTTTGAAAATTGTAAGTGAAGAAAATAGAACCCCACCCCTCCATTCATTCATTCACGTAAGAATGTTAGTGAGATCTACTAAGAGCAAAGTACAGTGCCACAAGGAGCAGGGACCATTCATGAGGCGATTGTTGTAGTGAATATTATCTTCACAGGAATGCCACAAATTGAGTGCCAGTCATTATAGGTGAACAGATTATGGAAGGCCTTAAAAAACACAGTAATTGAGAATAAAAAAATACCCATTGAAAGTTGTATGTGCATGTGTTTTCATGTGTGTGATTAAGGGTGGTTTGGTTTTATGAGTGAATTTATTTGAGGAAGTTTGGTTTGGAAGTGATATGCAGGATTATAGTAAACACACTGTTGTCTCCAGTTTCCTTTAAAGTTTTGTGATGGGATTTTCATACATTTCCACCAGAACATTTAATGGCCTTTTGAGTAAGAACTCTTTCTTGTGCATTTGTGTTAGCTAGCTTTTGTTTTGTGGCACTGACAAAATGCTGAGGAAGTCAAAGGAGGAAAGATGCATTTTGGTTCATGGGTTCCGAAGGTTAGTTTCTGGTTGGCCAACTTCATTGTTTCTGAGCCTGCAGTGAAGCAAAGACCCAATGGTGGAAGACTGGGACAGAGCAAAGCTGCTTGCCTGTGTTAACCAGGTCTAGAGAGAACAAGGGGAGGCCAGTGGCCCCCAGGGGTATATCACCAAGGACCCCCTCCCTTCAACTAAGTCTCACCTCCCAAGGTTTCCTCACCTCCCAAGAACCCATCACTGAGTTCTGAACCCATCAGTGTCAGTCAGAGATCACAGTCCTCTTGACCAAATAGCTTCCTGGTGTGCCAGCTCTGAATTCACCTCTGCATTAAGGATCACCCCTTCCACATATGGTTATGACAGGACTTCACTTTTTCTCCTTGATACAATGCTATCCCTTGTCTCAAATTTGGAATTGTGGAAATAGAGGGGGTTCATTAACCCAGTCAAAGTACGTTTTCAATTATTATTAAATGGAAGTACTTTCCACTTGGCCAAGTATTTCCAACTCTCTTGTCTTAAGTTTTAAAGACCATACTACAATAAACTTTAATGATATTTATGTGATTAGATGAATCCATGAGCCCTGATTTCTATCTTTTCTTTTAGTCTGCAGCAAGAATAGCTTTGGCAATTACTCCCGGATGTTAAAGGTCTATAAGCTACTAAAATAATCCATTTTGAAAGCATTTTTGCGTGTAAGTCCATCTTGTTCAATCCAGGATAAAGGCATTTTAATGTGATAGTGTTGTTAGAGTTTTCCTTCCTGGCCCAGTCAGGACAAATCTCTCTTACCCGCCAGTCCCACAGTCTCTCAGACCCAACCAAGAAAGCACACAGAAACTTACATTGTTTAGAAACTGTATGGCTGTGGCAGGCTTCTTGTTATCTACTTCTTCTATCTTAAATTAACCCATTTCTGTTAGTCTATACTTTGCCACATGGCTTGTGGCTTACCAGTATCTTTATATGTTGCTTTTCATGGCGGCGGCTGCCGGTGTCTCTTTACAGTCTTCTACTTCCCTGAATTCTCTTCTTTTTTGTCCTGCCTATACTTCCTGCCTGGCCACTGGCCAATCAGAATTTTATTTACACAGAGCGATATCCACAGCACTTCCCCTTTTCTTTTTTTTTAAAGGAAGGTTTTAACTTTTACATAGTACAATTACATATAACAAAACAATTATCTAGCAAGAATTACAGTTACAATATTAAAGAAGATATCCTATCTATCTTATATTTGTGAGTCTAAGGTTTTATATCTAACTTACCTTGTATCATAACTGAGGAAATTATAACTATCTAGTCTTCAACCACATCAAAGACCTCAGAAGGATATAATATTATCTGAGAACCTGGGATAGGGATGAAAGCAACTTTCGGGAGTCTTGTAGGGTAGACAGAGACAGCTGGGAGCCTGGACAGTCACCTAATGTTCCTTTGTAAAGTTGGAGCATTTGTCTTCAGCCCACAGGGCTAGAGTCTCTCAGTCACTTCTCTCAGTGTCCTGTAGAATGTCTGGCAGTTTCCTCTGTGAAGCAGGAACCTGAAGGACCATTTTGTCAAGCAAAGTTCAGTGGTCACCTTTCTATGGGTCCTGCATGTCCAGTTGATCAAGCAGTCCAGGCAAGAACAGTTTCTTGCCCAAATGGCTATTTTTGCCAAGGTGAAGATAAACTCCATATGAAGTGTCTTCAATGCCCATCCTCGTCTCTGAAGTAAACCGGTGTTGCAAGGAGCAGACATGTCTCACTGTCCAGAAAGTCTAAATTTTAAAAATATTTTAAATGCCATATTCTGTAGCCCTTTGAAGTGTTTGAAGATTACCTGTGTATCTGAAATATCTCTGTGTATACCTAGAAGACTTAACTAACATGGCTATGAGTATGATTATCATAGATGACCAGTTATTAATCTATTTTTAATTATCCATTACAATTTTAAATGAGCTATATGAACATAATACCTTAAACAAGAGTAGAAATATACACACAATATAACAAAATTAACTAAGTTTGTATCAATAGACTAAAATCTAAACCAATGTAAAACATTTTAAACAAGTTGTTGCTCTTTAGAAGTAAGTTCCCTAATCTACCCTTTCATCCTATTATATCTATATCATATCCCCCTTTCTTCTTTAGAAAGAGATCTCATTTATAATCAACCTGCTTTAAAGAAAAATATTGGTTTTTTTTCTGTCCCACACCAGAGGGCTCTTTTGATTTGGGACACAAGAATCTCTTAACCTTTTCTTTTAGCAATATGTCTGGGTTTAGAGAAGGAGTGAGCCAATTCCATCTCCAAAGCCAGCTTGATAATTTTGGGAATGTGGGCGTAGTTTCTCTTACTACTTCCTGCTGGAGGGGGGCACTGTATCTTATGGGGATACAAAGAAAATTTTAGGATTATAGAGTAGTCCATTAGGGTGAACCTCTGAGCCAGTTGCCTTGAAACCATTCTGGATGTCGGATCATCTGGGCCACTGTGTCATTGGAGACCTTTCAGGTGGTCTTGGCTGATCAAACCTGATGTATCTTAATGTGGAACAAATCCATAGCCTCTGGCTTTCTGTGGAAACAAAAGCAGAGACTCTTTTCCAAAGCAAGATATCCTTATATCCAAATTTCGAAGTCAAGGTACCTTTAAAATTTATATATTTGTTTAACTCAACAGCTTTTATGATCAAATCTTTTTCTGTGGTTAAAAATCCCAAAGACAAGACAAACCAGATTCTCTGTGTAATATCCATCTTTGTAAGACTGAAACGCCACTGTGGCTGCTGGTTCCGCCCACCTCAGCTTCCCAACATGGCGGTGGTACAGTTTACAGCCAGCTCTGGGTCTGGAGCCATGTGTACCATCAACTATCAGAAGCAGTTCTATCAAAGCAGTGCATAGCCCAGAAACTTTTTTTCTTTTTTTAAACTAGCAAAGGCTAAATCTACCACGCAGCAGAGTAAAGTGCCACTTGTAGACTCCTCATTCCTGCCACAATGCAGGTCAGATGGACAAGCCAGGAACCCGCCATAGTAGCTCAAACCGGCAGGCTGCTGCTAACTTGAGAGAGACAATTAGGAAGCTGTTTTTAGCTCCGTCTTAGAATCTTTTTTTCTCAGGTTTTAGGTAGAAACTCTTGCCCCACGTTGGGTGCCATTTGTTGTTAGAGTTTTCCTTCCTGGCCCAGTCAGGACAAATCTCTCTTATCCGCCAGTCCCACAGTCGCTCAGACCCAACCAAGAAAGCACACAGAAACTTACATTGTTTAGAAACTGTATGGCTGTGGCAGGCTTCTTGTTATCTACTTCTATGTTAAATTAACCCATTTCTGTTAGTCTATACTTTGCCACATGGCTTGTGGCTTACCAGTATCTTTATATGTTGCTTTTCATGGCGGCGGCTGCCGGTGTCTCTCTACAGTCTTCTACTTCCCTGAATTCTCTTCTCTTTTGTCCCGCCTATACTTCCTGCCTGGCCACTGGCCAATCAGAATTTTATTTACACAGAGTGATATCCACAGCATGATAGGGAGCAAAATATCTTATATTCTCTTTATCCCTC
The DNA here is from genome assembly GCF_903995425.1 of Onychomys torridus. Classification (NCBI taxonomy): domain Eukaryota; kingdom Metazoa; phylum Chordata; class Mammalia; order Rodentia; family Cricetidae; genus Onychomys; species Onychomys torridus. The sequence goes on from NC_050456.1 coordinate 22,110,219, forward strand.
ATCCCCTCTCTGTTGTCTTTATCTATGTTACCTTTGTTGGTTCTTCTTTTTCTTTTTTTTCTTTTAAATTAAGAATTTTTTTGTTCATTCCACATTCCAACCACAGAAGATCCTTCCCTCATCCCTCTTCCTGCTCCCCCATCCTCACCTCTGAAAAGGTAAGGCCTCCCCTGGGGAGTCAGAAAAGCCTGGCACATTCAGCTGAGGCAGGTCCAGCCCTCCCTTTCCCCCCCAAGCATCAAGGCTGTGTAAGGTGTCCCACCACAGGCAATGGGCTCCAAAAAGCCAGTTCATGTACCAGGGATAGATCCTGTTCTCATTGTCAAGGGCTCCTCAAACAGACCAAGTTACACAACTCCCTCACCCATGCAGAGGGCCCAGTCCAGTATCATGCAGGCTTCACAGCTCTCAGTCCAAAGTTCATGAGTTCCCTTGGTTCAGTTATCTCTGTAGGTTTCCCCATCATGGTCTTGATGCCCCTTGCTCATAGAATCCCTCTTCCCTCTCATTTATTGGACTTCTGGAGCTCGGCCTGGTGCTTGGCCGTGGCCCTCTGCATTTGTTTCCATCAGTAACTGGATGAAAGCTCTATGTGACAGTTAGGGCATTCACCAATCTGATCACTGGAGTAGGCCAGCTCAGGCACACTGTCCACCACTGCTAGTAGTCTAAGCTGGGGTCATCCCTGTGGGTTCCTGGGAACTTCCCTTGCAACAGATTTCTCCATATCCCCATGATGTCTCCCTCTATCGAAATATCTCCCTCAATTGCTCTCCCACTCCACCTCCTTTCCAGCTCAACCACCCCATTCCCTCATGTTCCCATCCCCCCCCCCCTACCATCCATTGCCCCCCCAAACACCCCCAGTTTACTCATGAGATCTCAATAATTTCCTCTTCCCAGGACAATCTATGCATCTCTCTTAGGGTCCTCCTTGTTACCTAGCCTCTTTGGAGCTGTGGTTGTAGTCTGGTTATCCTTTGCTTTGCTTCTAGTATCCACTTACAAGTGAGTACATACCTTGTTTGTCCTTCTGAGTCTTGAGTTTCCTCACTCAGGATGCTCTTATGACTCTTGCCTTTCCCGAGGATGGGAATAGGGGAAGAAGTTGCAGCAATGCATATCCAGAGAGAAATCTCCTCCTTCTTAGTCAACTGGAAGCCACAAGCTTCGTGTGCAGAAATGAGGACCAAAACACATCAGCGAAGGATGCTAGGCAACTCCTGCCCCCTTCACAGAGCTTCCTGAAGCATCTTTTCTAGACCTATACTTCCTGCATCACCCCCTTCCAGGGACCTCAACCCAATTAAAGAGCTCAGTGTTAGGCTGAAATAATCAAGGCTGGGAAAGGGCTAGATGGGAATTCAGGCAGCTTTGCATTTAAAAAAAATTTTTGTAAGATCACTAATCCACCTAATCCCAAACTGAAGACATTAAAACTGTTTTAACTGATAAAGCAAACTCGGAGAATCCGAGAGGCCCCCCTCATGCCTTTTTGCTTAGTTCTTCTCTTGCATTACAGTTAGAAAGAACCCACTTCAAATACAGAAAGGAAGCCAATTTTCAAGACGCAATTCCCCCATTTTTTCCTTAGCAGCACTCATACAGAAGCAGTGGCAAAATAAACAGCGATGTGTTGGATTGTGTTTCTCTTTATCTCTGTGACATTTGTGTCAACGGCACCGTAGCTCTGATCCATATTCAGGTCTTCATGTTTGGTGTGCAGTAATATGTAAATGATCTCGCCAGCTGCATGGAGCAGTGTTTGTTTATTCTATTTCTTTTGGCCCTGCACAGAACTGAATCTCTGCCAAAACGGGGCTGCTTCAGGGAGCCTTGATGCTCCAGGAGGAAGTTTTGAAAGGGAACGCACATCATAAGTCTTCACTCTGTGAAGCAGAAAAATCAAAACAAACTTTCTGTTGACTAAAATATCGGTATTATGAATGTAAAATAATGTGTTTGTTAAAATATAATGAGCACGCTGCCCATCTCCAGGATGTGTGGCAGCGGATGTGGGCTTTGGAAATGAGGGCGCAGTGCTGAGAAAGCTGGAATGTTTTGATTCTTGGAAAGAAAGTAGGTGAAATGAAATAGACAGAAACAACGTCTAGAAATTTAAGGAGGAAAAAAATATTTTAGCATTCATTTTAATCTTTGGAAACACATGGCATATACATGCATTTAAATGTGGACAGCTGTGGCGTTTAAGTGTTAAAAAATTTCATTAATGATGCATAGAGCTATCTACTTCTGTCGGCAGGCCTTTCAGTCTTCAATCTGACACCTCCTTTTTTATCCAGCAAACTAATTTCCCCTCTTTTGTGAGGAGTAACTGTTTTCACACTGCTGCTTGCCCAGCAAGCCTCTGGATTGTTTCACGGCTAATTATCTTCTCTGGCTTCCCCTTCCCCAGGAGCAGAGCAGGACGGCTCCTCCCAGCACCAATGAAAGCTAGGTTTTATGGGTACACTGGGTAAATAAATGTAAGTTCTGATCAGACAACATCATAAATGAGTTCCTGAAGTTTACGGAGTCACAGCTCATCTAGCTTTGCAAAAGAATGAAGCAAAATTATTAATTTGGCAATGGGACGGGGCGGGGGGGGGGGGGCGCACTTCAGATTTGCAGGAGAACAGTAAAGGTTTTGTCAGTTTGTTATGCAAGCTATGTGCAGGTAAACATAAGGAATCTATATTGATCTGGATGCCCCTGGTGGTCCCTAATGCATCTGCATAGAGAATGACTTTCAGAGAAGTCCTTTGAAAAAATATGGCTGATCTGGTAAGAGGTGGACATCATCTGGATTTATATTTTCCTGATTACTTCCAATTTATTAATATGAAAAAAAGACAACCACCAGGATTTGTATAATAGAAAGTGTTCTCTCTCTATCACACTTGAGTGCAAGCCCAGCAGAGACACCAGTCACAGAGGGCTGCATGGCAAGGGCCTTGAGGGACTGAATCCATCAGGTTAGGTGTAGGTAATTAACCCTGCTGGCTGCTCAGTGTCTTGTTTATCTCTACTATAAACTCAGTGTATTCTCTAAGTGGCCCTCTTAAGGAGGTTTAGAGCACCTAGATCTATTTAGCCAAGAAGAGGGGATTAAATACACCCTAACCCCTAAAGATTGCATTTTATTTTTCATTTACAAAATAAATTCATATGTAAGATCATTTGCTCTGGATTTAAATTTATATTTCTTTGCTGTGGAAATCTGCGCTTTGTGCCACAGTTTAGAGTGCTGACAGGAGGGTTGCATCAGTCAGTCTTTCTTCGCTGACAGAACACCGGGAAAAAACTTAAGGGAGCAAGGACTTGTGTTGGCCCACAGTTTCAGAGGTTTTAGATCAGATGTAATTGGCTCCATTCCTCCTGGGTCCAGGTGAGATTGAGCATCAGGCCTGGGAGTCTCTGGTAGAGCAAAGTAGCTAACTTCATGGAAGGCAGAACGTGAAGAGAAAAAGATGTTAAGGAGCCAGGGACAATATACACTCTTCAGTAGCACGCCCTTGGTGACTTACTTCCAGCAAAGAGACGCTACCTCCTAATAGCCACCCCAGTGTGTCACCCCCATGAAGATAGCATCCCCATGACACATTTACTTCCCCCCCACCAGCTGGGGACTGAGCCCCCAACACTTGGACTTTCTTCTATCCAAACCCCAAGACCCAGGACCACTGCTTTTTATTCTAATCAAGCTGCGTTTTAAAATACATTAGGACTGCAGAAACTTTAGTGTTTTCCCCTTAAAATCTCAAACATAATTCTCCATTTTTAATCCATCTAAGGATTCTGTACTATGAATCAGAAGTATAAGATCTCTTGGAAACCTTTTTCAAAAACGTTTGTTGCCTGCTAGGAACATTCATCCTGAACTTTTGCCCAACTGTCCCAACATAAACTGTCGTTTATAAATCTTCTAGTTGTTTTTGTAGAGGGAACAGTAACAGCTCAGGGAGGTACCCTGGCCACTCTGAGACAGTCTAGTCCCCTCTGAGTAAGAAAGCAAAGATACAAATCAAATGAGATATAATGAGAAGTAGATACAAGGGTTAACCTAGGTCAAGAAAACGAGTCACCAGCTGACCTGTCTATTAATTAACCTTCGACCTTGAGCTGATCAGATTAGGAAATGTGGGGAAACAATTTTAGTTGACTAGTCCAGGTAAGATGGAGCAGGAACAAAACAGCAGGTTCTAGGTTGTCTTTAAGTTACTCACCCACACGGCCAACACTATATTCGTATACCTTTCTCTGAATGATGCGTTTTAATCATTCACTTAGAATTTGAGAAGCAATGTATTTGTGCCAATACATTAGGGACGTTCAGATGATTTCATAATTTATATATAAATCTTAAGTTTCTGACTTCAGTGTTGGTAATATTAAAGCTGGGTGGAAATAAATCAATGCTTATACCCATCTTGTTTTTCTTTATTCTTATATAACTAACTTTTCATAGCTTGCCCTTGTTTTCTCTGTCACTGTATTGGCCACGGGGCTTCCAAGCTTGAGGAATCATCTCACCTCAGCCTCCCGAGTGGCTAAGACCACAGACACCCACAGCATTGTGCTCAGCTCCCATGTCCTTTACTGTTAACCTCCACCACAGAGCAGAATTACTTTCTCAGCTAACTCTGAATATTGTACTAGAAGAAACTACAGAATTAGCCATTTCTACCAGCAAACACACTGTTTTATCTTGTAGACACGCCCTCTGATAGCACGTTTATAGGTGTTTGTTTGTTTCCTCCACACACAGCTTTTACTTCCAGGATACCAGCTTGGTGTCCTCCAATACAGTTCTGACACTTTCTACGTGGAGTTGGTACCTGATCTCATGAGGGAAAGGGCATAGGCTCAGAGGACTATCCTACTTCAGATGCCAACTCTGTCTCCTGCCTGACAGGCTTCCAAGCTCCTCAATGGTTGCCTCAGGTTCAGTGGTTTTCTAGAATAACTTTCAGAGCTTGGAGAAATACATCTTCCAGGCTGATATAAAAAGAGGCAGAATCTGAATACCCAAACAGAAGATGGACACAGGGTAGGTGGAAGACAGTCCAAAGCCTCCATGCCTGTCTGGGTACCCTACTCTTCTAGTACCCTCCAATGTCGAGTACCTGGAAGCTCTTCAGTGTCATTCTTTAGCACTTTTAGAGTTTGAATTTTCAGGACCACCTTCCTTTCCAAGTGGTCCTTAGAAAGAAGGAAGCTTGAGCCCTCATAATTATCCCTTGGTGCTTTAGAAGACCAGCCCCCACCCTGAGGCCATCTAGGACCCTTCTTTTATTGCCTAATCAGCATCAATTCAAAAGGACTCTTCCTGAAAACCGGAAGGCCATTGCTGTCACTGGAAAATTATCAGGTTTTAGGTTCTCTATGGCCAGAACCTAAAACAGAAACAGAATATGATTTCTATTACTCTTGGCTTTGTCCTCAAGCAGTACATTTCTGGGGCAGCTCCCTCAGTGAAACCCAAGATACCAAAAGATGAGACTGAGGAGAGTATTCAGTGTTTTGTTTTGCTTTTTTGGGGGGATTGTCTTGTTTATTTTCTTTTTGCTTGTTTGTTTTTCGTGTGTGTGTGTGTGTGTGTGTGTGTGTGTGTGTGTGTGTGCATGCATGCACATGAACTCTGTTTTCTTCTGTGGAATTCCTTCCTACAGCCCCTGGGCTAATTTGCTTACAGAACATCAAAGTTCTTGGCAGTCTATTTCTCACAAACAAGATAAAACTGAAGCATTCAATTCTTTGTTTTATTTTCTTTCTAATTGTTAAGTAAACACACGGTTGGGATGTGCTCCTGTGTCTGCAGTGGTGAGAGAAATGTTAGGACACTCAGAGTTGGCTGTGTGTTCTGAAACTGCTGTAGAGTCTCAGTTCTGTTCTTCCAGGACTGGTGTGAGCGGGCAAGAGGATGGTAGCCAGCCTGGCAGGCCCTCGTGCCAGTGTCTGATTGGCTGAGGACCCACCTCCTTCAGGTTCCTCTCCAGTGTGTCCTATGCTGTGGGACCTGCTATGTTTGAGGTAACTCGTGTCTGAATTCACACAAAAATAGTCATTTTAAGGTGAACCACTCCATGGTCTTCAGTGCACTGATGAGGTTGTACAGCTATTATCTCTACTTCTAATACATGTTTATCGCTCAAAGGAAATTTCAGACCTATTAAGTTACAGAGTCTTTTCTTTGCTGTGAAGAGCTTCTGGAAATCACAGCCTTCCTCCTGTCTCAGAATTTGCCTGTTCTACATATTTCTGAAATCCCTTCTTTCAGAATAGTTACCAATGCTGGTCATAACTGAAATAATACATTATAGCCGGCCCTTGACTGACACACATAGATCCAGCCAGACATAGATTAAAAATATTTAGGGGGAAAAAACTATCTCTGGCCTAACTATGTGTAGAAGTCTGTCATCTCCCCCAAAACAGGGTAGGGTAGCAGCCCCTCCCGGTGGGTCTACACTGGAATAGGCATCGGAAGATGATTTCAAATATTCCAAATGACATGTGTTCTGAAAAGACACCATTTTATACATGAAACTTAGGGCAGCAAACACAGCTCTGTAGGTATCATACTTGTCTAGTCTGCTCAAGGCCATGGGTTTGATCCCCAGCACCACAAGAAACCCAGCCTTCTCAGACTGTGGTCTCTGGGGCATACCTTGGAACCTGTCCTCCGTGGATATGGGATGATGACTGAAAGTAACATTTTGTGTCAGCTGCCTTCTCCTGTACACATTCTGGAGGCCGTTAGCCTTCAGGACTCACTGAGCAGTGTCACACCTTTCAAAGTCACTAATCCTCTTTTTGGTTCTGCAGAGTCCAGTTTAACCCCATGACCTTTGTCTGTCTTCCCACACCAATCTGAGAGACGGCAAGTAAGCCCTTCTCCCTTCAATTCACATGACAAATTTATTTTGAGAGTCGGTTTTATGTCATCAACTATTTTGTATGCTGGACTATACCAGAGACGGGAATAGGCTGAGGCCTTGTCCTCATGAAGTTTATTTATGCAAGGAACACCCCTATTTTCCAACACTGGATTCATTGGAGCCACACGTAATAGTTGTTTGTTTTATTCGTTGGTTTTTTTGTTGTTTGTTTGTTTTTACTTCTGACAACTTTAGATTATGTCTGTGTTGGTTAATTTTTCTGTTGCTGTGACAAAGTGTCCTGACAGGAAGCAATGTCTGGGAGGAAGGATTTATTTTGGCTGAAGGTTCAAGGAGGATAAAATTGATCATGGCGGCTCTCAGGGAAAGCATGGCAGCATGACCAGGAAGCTGCTTGGTCATGCAGTCATCCTCACACAGGAAGCACAGAGAGGAACAGGAAGCAGGGCAAGGCCATAAACCATGCAAACCTGCCCCCAGTGACATGCTTCCTCCAGCACGGCTCTCCTCCTAAAGATTCTGCAACATCTCCAACCAGCTCACCCAACTGCCAACCCAAGTGTTCAAATACATGTGCCAGCAGTGATTATTCCTCATGCAAACCACCAGAGCAAGAGTAGGAGATATGTCCATCTTAACTCTCATTTTAGGGAGGTTTGTGAGATGGCTGGGGTTTTGTCCGTTTTGAGCTTATGATCAGATCCTTTATTTAAAAAAGAGCATTCACAAGAATGCTTTTTGATTGTTAGTGTGAGATAGACTTTCAAAGCATTTTCCGAAGCATTTTTAAACAAGTTACCTGAACATTATTGTCAATCCCATAGTGAGAAGGATTGGACTGTTCCACCATGTACATCGTGATAGAACTCCACAGACAACAGACCCAACTTTTCAGGAAAACAATTATTTTCAATAAATTGAAAGTTCTTAAACTGCAGGCTGGCTGACAAGCAGGAGTCTTGCCTGTGGGATGAACCCAGTTATAGCATGAAAAATAAAGCTATCACTACATTCACAACAGGAATAAAATAAGACACCTAATCAGCATTTATTTAATTTAATCCCATGTGTATCCACTAACCATCTGTGGTAACATGAACCTAGTTACAATTATTTAACAGTAAGCTATATCATCTTCTCACTGCAGCAGAGCAAAGATGTGCTGAGAACTGCCAATCACTGTCCCCCAAAGTCTGCCCAGAGGCATTCACATGAGTGCTCACAACAGTCTGTGGAGTAGGTACAATATGGTGATATACAAATGCTAGAACTGATATCTATAGACACCAGATAATTTCTATAAGAGCACAGCTAATGTACCTGTAGAGGGCCTCAAACCCACATCTTTGTATGTTTCTACCCCAAATTTCATACAGCTAAGAAACAGTAAGCAGCTTTCTTTTTGTCTTATTTTCTGAATTTTTCTTGTTCACTTGGAATCTATTCTCTGCTCAATAAAAGACAGAGTAATGCAAACTCAGAAGTATTTTACAATTATTGCTCTGCCTTATAAGGACTTGTCGGCGTTTTAAAGTACATTTCTACCTATATTTATTCTTTAAAAAATGACATTTCTAGTGCATTTTGGTTAAAGATGGTGGCTAAGAAAAATATTGTAGAAATAAAGAAATACAGTTATTACATTGTGCTATTTCTCCTGATTCCAATTTATTTCCCCAGCCTTATCCCTATATTCTCTCTCTTTTCCCCTACATTATTCCCCATCTCCACGTCCTTTCTTGTGCACTAACATATACATCTTCTGTTGGCCCTTGCAGGCTCATGTTCTGGGTGCTTGTTCAGCTGTGGTCCTACTTATGAGGAGAGGCTGTGGAGCATTTAGGAAGTATTGCCTAGCTGAAGGAAGTTGGTCACTAGGATTGAGCATTTGAAAGTGCAACTGGGCCCCTTGGTTCCTGCCTTTCTCTTGCTTCTGGTTGCCTGTGATGTGTACCACCTATGCCATGCATTATTGCTGCCATGCATTCTTACCGTCATGCATTCTTACCATCATGCATTCTTACCATAATGCATTCTTGCCATCATGCATTCTTGCCATCATGCATTCTTGCACCATACCTTCTCTGCCAAGGCCTGGAAGTCTTTGAAAGCATGAGCCAGAACATCCTTCTTCATTTGATTTGTTTCCCTCAGATCTTTCATCACACCAACATGAACAGTAGCTAGTATAATGTTCTGTAATATCTATTTTTCTATTTAAAAATCTCTCTTCCTAGATTTCTACATGCAGTTCTGCTCATTGACCTCACTGGGCTAGATCTAGAATAAGCAGTGGGAATGAAAATTGCAAGATCTTCTCATAGATGAAACATTCAGTCTTTTATGTATTTTTGTTTCATATCAGTCATCTTGGTACTTTTGAGAACCCTTCCAAAGAACATCCCTCAAGAAAGATGGCTTTGCATTTTCTTGAGATTATAATATACTTATATCATTTCACCCTTCTATTCTCTCCTTTCAAACTCTTTCAAATACCCATCTCGCTCTCTTTTAAATTCATATCCTCTTTCGGCATTAATTGGTGTTACAAACATGGTGTGCGTGCATGTGCACACACAGTTATTCATATAGCGCCCCGATTTAGGACAAAATTCTATGGTCACAAAACTGTCATGTCACACTGACAGGGAAACACACCTTCCAGGTAATTAGCCCCTAAACATGGAAGCCTGACAAGAACATACCAAGCAGCTTCCCTGCATCTAAGGATTGTAGGCTACCTGAGCTCTTACATCTCACTGTCAAACATTAACCTAGTCCCCTTCCTCCGCCCAAAGAAAGAATGGTTCCTACCACCCAGCAGACACCCTCCATGATGCCCTGTTCCTCGACCTCTCCCAAGTAGAGTGGGTCACACATTAACTGGGCCCACACAGAGGAAGTGTGACCATATCAGTCACGGATTAACTCAGCCTCCTCTTTCACCTATGAAAGCCTTCCCCCTGCCTTGATAAACCTAAAAGAAGGCACCTAGTTTGTATGTTTCCTGGGCCCTCAGTAGGGGCTCCTCTGTGTGGCTGCAGATGTTATAAGACTCTTGCCTGAAGGAAAATTTCCTTAGTACCTCACCTCTCTGGAATCTCCTCTCCTTCCCCTCCCTAAAACCTAACCGAAGAAACTTGTGAATGAAAGGGCCCTGACTGAATTAATTTATATCAATTAATTCCACAGTGACAGGCTTTCCATTGGTTCCTTATTTTCTCTTCACCATCCATTGGGCTTTATTCAAAAGCTCTTAGATTTTGGTGTGAATCTATTTGGATTTACCAGTTTATCAAGAATGGGAATATGTACATTTTTTTAAGTGCTAAGCAATCTCCTTACAAATTGCAATAATAAAAACAAGTCAAATACTTAATCAGTTTGAGAATTATTGACTATGTTGAGCTGTTACCAAGAAGATGGGTTGTGTCTATGTGTATGCCTCACTCACCCCCCTCCCCCACACACAACAGTTGTACAAAAGGGGACTGTTCAGTTGTATAAAGATCCTCATGTCCTTCCTCTTGGAAATCTTTACTTCCTTCTTGCCTTAGGGATATGTTTTATGGTTTAGACTAAATCCCAAGGAAATGGAGAATTTTATTTAAAATGCTACAGAATGTAATACAAAACCAGAAGGTGTTGCTGGAATTGAGGTCTAGGCTGTCCTCCTCCTGAAGGTTAATATAGAGTCCAGAGTTTCTGGGAAAGAAACCGGCTTATTACAAAGTTGGCTATGAAGAAGATGGAGGACTTAGCTCCTCACAGCTCTATTTTCAGGGTTTTAGGGGTTCAGGCGGCTTGTCTAGAGAGGGAAAGGAAAAGGCCGGGGAAGCCATCTACTGAAAGGAGGTCTTTGTCATCTACAGTATGTCTTTTTCCTTCTTCAGAACATTCTAATGGATGTTCATAGACTCAAAGTCCAGGGTGTGAAAACTTTCTGTACCCCGATTGGCCTCTCTGCTGATACAGCAATCCAAATCAGACTGAATTAGAAAAAGCCCTGGTTTAGTGAGTAAAATGTTACCATGTTATTCTCCCTCCGCCCTCCCCACCCTCATAAAGGAAACAGGAAAGAGAGGCCAAAAAACCACATGTCTGTTTTCTGGGGTGCAGTTAAAATACCCTGTGGATGTGGTCTTGAGCATCTCTGGGGGAAGAGCTGTGTTTGGTAGGACATTCTGAAAGTCAGGTTCTGGGCAGAGAGATAGGCTTCCAACAGAACATTCCAGACTCTGGGTATGTGGATGCCAGGGTGCCAGGGGCTGAGGTGGAGCTTCCACCAGAACAGGGAGTGGAGAGCATTACATTGATCCTGAGATGTCCTTGGTCCTATAAAGCTAAGGGAAGTTTTACCAATTAATATCATAGCCATTTGTTTCTTTAGAATACACAATGACAGGCAAGAGGGAGGAGATCTCCACTTTACAGAGGGACTAAGGACCAAGAAGGAAAGAGAAGAGGAAGTGAAAGTAGCTGCCAAGGTTACCTAAAAAGGAAATGGATGAGGCTGAGCAGCAAAGACCTCTTTAATATGGGAAATGTTTAATTACAAAGTAAGTGATTTCCAAGCAGATCCCGTCAGCCAGTCCCTGGAAGTATCACACATAGACATTTTAGGACGTTTTAAAGGACAAGAGTTACGGCAAAAATCATAAACCAAGTTTACTCCTTTCCCGTGGAAACATTTTATCCCAACGGCTTTTGATCCGTCCCTTCAGGGACTGCGGAGTTCTCTCCTTTCACAGGCCTCAGTCTGTAAAGCCATAAAGTCTCTCACCATGACCGCGTCCCCAGACAATCGGAGCAGCAAGCGTCACATAGTTTCAGCTCCTGGCACAAGATGGCACAATTCTTGCACCACCAGTTGAGTCCCAAGGTTTGAGACTCTGCTGGAAAAGCCTCCTCCGTCACATGTGAAAGTTGAGCAGAGTAACAAAGAACGCCTCTGAAAGCCTAGTTTAATTATTTATCAGCACTGTCAGTACTGTGTCGGGCCAGATAGTGTTTGAAATTAATACACTATTTGAGTAGACTGATTGATTGCTCCTACCGCTAAAGAGTTTAACATTCACTGGCTATACAGACTGGTCATTAGTTCTTTATCAGCAAGCAAAGAATATGCAGAAATTGTAATAAAAATTCATCACAGTGAATGGGTATCTAAGCAGCTGTGATAACTGGCCGTGTACTAGATTAACTGCTGGAATATCGGCGACAGGAAAGATCTGTTTTAGAAAAGATTTAAATATCCTCTAGTTCATGTTTACCTTATAATTGGATGCTTTTAAACTAAATTGGGTTATGCAGAGAATCTCTTCATATCCAGTATAAGAAAGCACTAATGGCTGTTTTACACTATGTTTGTGTGGCATCCTTTAACTGCTGGCTGCAGGGAGGACAGAGGCTTGAAGAATGTGATGTAATATGCTCCAGGTGAGATTTTCTTCCTGCCACTGAAGAATGAGAGCACCCTGGCCTGTTTCTCAGCCCGGCAGTTGAGATGATCTGACTTGTAACGAGAAAACTCTGGCTTGTTAAAGGAGTTGCCCCCTCCTTACCTATCAGATCATGATTTGTTTTTAAGAGTAAATGGGAAGGAATGGCGAGAAGGAGACAGCCAAGGAGCTTATGAGCCATTCTGTACACGGTATTTATCAGTTCCCAAATATCGACTTACTTTCCCGGGAACTCACAGTTAGTTCACATTTCATCCCAAGAATGATTTTGAAAGATCCATAGAGCTGTATCTGTTTTATAGGTGAGGGTATCAGTGCTCGGAAAGTTTAACTAACTTGTACAAGGGATCAAAGCCCGTGAGGAGAGTCAGGCCATCAACAAGTCTGCTATCTCTAGAGTCATAGTCGTCTGCCTCCTCAGCATAAACGCAAGAGGAACTGCGCATGCTCCTTGTGGTCCTATGGTAGGGGACTCTGTCGGGGCCCACAGTGCACGCCTCCCTTTCCTTGGCTCCACGATGTTACTGTGTAGCTGGCTAACAAGTGAGGATGCCGAAGGAGCCCATTTAACTGCTACATCCAAGGATGCATTAGGTTTTACATAAATAGCAGTGAAATGTCCAGGAGAACCACTGAGTCCTCATGAAGACAAGCAGAGAGCCGCAAAAGGGCATCTGGGCTATAGCATTCCTGTGGGTCATGAAGTCTTGAGATAGTTATCACGTGCGGCTGGAAGATTTTACCTGTAAGAAGCATAGGCGGGACCAATAGTGATGGTTAACAAACGTCAAAGCGAATCTCTCTTGTGAAGAAAGAAGAAAGGGATTGAGAAAACAATGACTAAGGAGCTGCCCTGGAAAACTCAGGAAGATGTGAGCATTGCTCATCTTGAGTCTAACAGGAGGCAGAGATTAGTTCTCACTTCAGTGCCCAGAAAAGAAAGAAAAAGCAAGGGGTATACTCTGTTCTAAGTTCCCATGTAAATGAGATTCTCAGTGGAGAACCCAGAAATTGAGGCAAGAATGTTGCTACGCACAGCTGCATACAGCATTCTATTACAGACTCAGGAAGTAAACGAGTCTGAGAATAAATGTACCCTAAGCAACTTCATGGACTCCTCACTTGAATCTTCATATAGCAGATAATTTTTAGCTGCTTTAGTTACTTTCAAATAACACTATTAAGATATTTCACTTAAATAACTTCAGGGAAGGGGGACATCTTTTGGTTCATAGTTTCATGGCTACTTGACCCCATGTCTTTGGGCATGTGGCAGAGGATTGTTGTTTGCTCTGCTGTGAAGAAATAGCAGAGAAAGGAGCAAGGACAAGAACCTCCCAAGGATCCACTTCAAGTGACATATTTCTTCCAGTTAAATCTTACCCACAAAGATCTCCAGAAGTAGTGCCAATCAGGTGCGCACCACGCTTTCAAAACATGAACCTATGTGACACATTTCATATTCAAGCCACAATAATCAATCCAAACTAAGATTTCAAATATAGTACAATCAACAGGAAATGGTTAAATCCATAAATGACCATGTGATCATGGAATACTGATCTCACATTTGAATGTGCATTCATGCCTCAGTGACAGTCCTTGTTGATAGAAAAGCTGCCCCCACCGTGTTTGGCTATTATTTCAAGGGGGAGCAGAGTTACTGAAGTTGCCACTTCCAACCTGTATTTCAGTTTCATTTTCTAACTTCCAAGACATTATAATAGATCAAAGTCCCCCATTTACATTCTCTAATTCTCTATCTTTCTCCCCCACCCTTCCCCCCACTCCTCTCTCTCTTCCCTTCTACACAGGAGACTTTGAATGTGATCGATCCTGGCTTGATGGACCTGAATGGAATGAGTGAAGATGCCCTAGAATGGGATGAAACAGATATAAGTAATAAGCTAATTAGTCTGCACGAAGAATCAAATGACCTTGATCAAGACCCAGAGCCTATCATACCCTCCCTGAAGCTTGAAGAGACACACCACCACGAACCTGGTTATGAGGATGAGGCAGGTGACTGTGGGGGGTCCCAGTATACCTCAAACATCGCCGCACCTTCCAGCCCACACATTTACCAAGTGTACAGTCTTCACAACGTTGCGCTCCACAAGGACAGCCACACTCCATTTCTGAAAAGCAGCCCAAAGCTTACAGGCACATCACAGCCTGGCATTTTAACTAAGAGCCTCAGTAAAGATTCTTCATTTTCATCCACAAAATCGTTGCCAGATCTTTTAGGGGGCTCCAGTCTGGGGAGGCCTTGCCCGTGTCACAGTGGAGACGTGAGCCAGAATTCAGGCAGTGAGAGTGGAATTGTGAGTGAAGGAGACAACGAAATGCCTACCAACTCTGAAATGTGTTTGTTCGGTGTGGTAGATGGGTCCCCAAGTAACCCTGAAACTGAACATCTGGACCCACAAATGGGAGATGCAGTCAACGTGTTAAAGCAAAAATTTAAAGATGAGGAGGAATGCATTAATCTTCCAAATACCTCTCAGTCATCCATCTCACCAGTGGGTTGTGTAAATGGAAAAGCTGGAGATTTAAACAGTGTTACCAAACATACTACTGATTGTTTAGGAGAAGAATTACAAGGAAAACATGATGTGTTTACATTTTATGATTACTCATACCTCCAAGGCTCAAAACTCAAATTACCAATGATAATGAAACAGTCACAAAGTGAAAAGGCACATGTGGAGGATCCTCTTCTTGGTGGTTTTTATTTTGATAAAAAATCCTGCAAACCTAAACATCAGGCTTCGGAGTTGCAACCAGATGTGCCTCCCCATGAAAGGATTTTGGCAAGTGCACCCCATGAAATGGGTGGCAGCTCCTATAAAAGTAGTGACAAAGAGAAGACGTTCACAGGCATTCAGAATGCCAGACAGTTCCCCCTTTTATCTCGTAGCTCATCTATAGAGTCCCTTCCTCCAGGGGGTGATTTGTTTGGGCTAGGTATCTTTAAAAACGGCAGTGAGAGTCTCCAGCGGAGCACTTCTTTAGAAAGTTGGTTGACATCCTATAAGAGCAATGAAGATCTTTTTAGCTGTCACAGCTCTGGGGACATAAGTGTGAGCAGTGGCTCAGTTGGTGAGCTGAGTAAGAGGACATTAGACCTCCTGAATCGCCTGGAGAATATCCAGAGCCCCTCGGAGCAAAAGATAAAGCGAAGCGTTTCTGATATCACTCTCCAAAGCAGTTCCCAAAAGATGTCCTTTACGGGCCAGATGTCGTTGGATGTCGCGTCGTCTATCAATGAAGATTCACCCGCATCTCTTACAGAACTGAGTAGCAGTGATGAGCTTTCTCTTTGTTCAGAAGATATCATGTTACACAAAAACAAGGTCCCAGAATCAAATGCATCCTTCCGCAAGCGCCTGAACCGCTCGGTGGCCGATGAAAGTGACGTCAATGTTAGTATGATTGTTAACGTCTCGTGCACCTCTGCTTGCACTGATGACGAGGACGACAGTGACCTCCTCTCCAGCTCCACTCTCACCTTGACTGAAGAAGAGCTACGCCTCAAAGATGAGGACGATGATTCCAGTATTGCAACAGATGATGAAATTTATGAAGAAAGCCATCTGATGTCTGGGCTGGACTACATAAAGAATGAGCTACAGACTTGGATAAGACCGAAATTTTCCTTGACAAGAGAAAAGAAACGGTGCAGTGTCACCGATGAAATAAAGGGTAATAAAGACGGAGGCCAAAGTGAGAAGATCAACCCCTCAGACACCCTGAACATTGACGCCCTTCTAAATGGCTCCATAAAATGTCTCTCCGAAAACAATGGAAATGGGAAGAATTCACCCAGAACTCATGACTTAGGAACAGAAGGGGAAAACAAGAAAAACACGTATGAAGTTAGTAAAGACCCACGTGTGGCTGACATGGAAAATGGCAATATTGAAAGTACTCCAGAAAGACCAAAGGAGAAGGTGAATGGAATTTCAGAGGCATCAGAGAACCTTGGTTTAAACGCAAAAAAGAGTTCTGAATCCAAGCACAGTGAGTGTAAAGCATTTACAGACAGTGAAGATGATTCAAATGTTGCTGGAAAGGAATTTGGTCCCCCAGATGATAGACATCTTCCACAGACAGGTCCAAACCTCCACCATTCTGAAAATCAAAGTGTCCCCCGCACGCCTGTTGAAAACACTTGCCCGGAAGTGCTGTTAGAAAGCAGAGTTGGAAGCAGACAAGACAGTGATGGACTAAAATCTTCATCTAATGATGCCCCAAGTGGGGCTAGAAAACCTGCTGGGTGCTGCCTCCTCGAACAAAATGAGACAGAGGAAAGTGCCTCTCTCAGCAACAGCACTTCCTGTTGCAACTGCCAGCCAGATGTTTCCCATCAAAAGGATGCTGAAGATTGTTCAGTGCATGACTTTGTTAAGGAAATCATTGACATGGCATCAACAGCCCTCAAAAGTAAATCACAACCTGAAAGTGAGGTAGCTGCTCCCACGTCTTTAACTCAGATCAAAGAGAAAGTCCTAGAACATTCTCATCGGCCCATGCACCTGAGAAAGGGGGACTTCTATTCCTACTTATCTCTTTCATCCCATGACAGTGACTGTGGGGAGGTCACCAATTACATAGATGAGAAGAGCAACACCCCATTGCCACCAGATACCGTGGACTTTAGCTTAGATGACAAGGAAGACATCGAATGTTTCTTTGAAGCTTGTGTTGAGGATGAACTTGTTGACGAGAAAGCCTGTGTCTCTAGTGCCCTTCCAACTGAATCAGCAGTTCTGGATGAAGCCGCTATGTCAGTACAAGGGACAGCAAGCTCTCCTGTGCTCAATGATGTTGCTTTCTCATGTAATGAGACAGATAGGGTGGTTCTTTCAGGACCTTCCCCTCAGAAAGGAGCTGACAAAGGAAAGGAAGTAGATGATGCATCCCAAACATCCCAGGGCTGTGCAGAAAGCTCAGACCTTACTACTCCTTCAGGACAGGCCAGTAAAGATGGAAGTTCAAGAAACCAAGGTGAATCAGGATTGCCGGAAGAAAATAACGCTACTTCAGCCAAATCAAAATGTCCAGTTCTCCCATTGAATGCAAAACAGCCAAAAGCCAAGGCAATGCTCTATCCCACCCCGCAAACTTTAACCTGTAAAGAAAAGCTTGTAAGCTTTCATGAAGATCGACATAGAAACATGCGTAGGTAGAATGTAATGCCCCCAAGCATGGAAATCATCTCATTGAAAGGTATGTATGAGTACGTGTGTGTGTGTGTGTGTGTGTGTGTGTGTTTGTGTGTGTACAGAAGACTAGTCAGAATAGCCAGTCATGATCTATACATATCTGAATAAGACATTTAAGTAGAAATGTTTGCAACAGTGGAAAGCAAAAGGGGAAAACTGGTGAAAATTTGACATTTAAATGACATTCATTTTATCATTTTTGTCAAGAGCAATACAGGAAACAGCTGATCCATGTTTAGGACTTCGAACTCTTCAACTGGGGGAGAAAAATACTATCTAAGTTGCAGTCATACTTGACCATCCTGAGATCAAAACGCATGCTCAGTAGGTGCACTCCTTACTTGAGCTCCTACTTGGATGAACACATGTGCACACACCCCCTCAAACATGGATAGAAGCAACATATGGCTATTGACACAGCTCTAGGCTGATAACAAGTCCTGCGGGGGGGGGGGGGGGGGCATGTCAGTTCTGCAGAAGTAAAATCTGGCTGCTTCTCCCTTTGCCCACAACAGTGCCTAGGGATGAACAAGGACTGGGCTAAAGGCTGTGCGTTTCCAGACCTGGGCTTTCTCTTTATGCTTCTGCGCAACATAGCGATCATCACAATCATTTTCCTGGGATAGGCTGCATTGTCACAGCTCCTAATTGTGTCAATGCCTGAGAATTCCAACAGGAAGAGAAAGCAGATGCAGGAGAGCCCCTTACTTAAACACACACAGATTGAGAACCAGTACAGAACACAAATACTGGGGAAGTACGTGACAACTTAATGGTGTCTTGATAAAAACAGAATTTTTGAAGTTTGCCTGAAGGTGACAGGCTGATTGCCATCATTTTTTTTTTATGAGAACGTCATCCTACTTTTCATATTTAATAAGACAGCTATTGATTGATAATTCTGAGATGGGAAGATAGCTCTAAAAGTGACACAAAGATTCTGTTATTTCCCATTTCTAAGCCTCAATGATGAATGTACTTCCTCGATCAAGTTTAAAGAGAAATTTAGCTTTCAGATATGAGAGTTGTATTTCACCAAAGTCTGAGGTGCCTTGTGTCACCTCCACCCCCACCCAGAAGCCTCATGCGTAACCTAAACTCGTGCTATAGGAAATGAATTACAGAAGCAATCTACCCTAATTTGTTAACTTATTCAAATAACAGTTATTATACTTAACTATGCTAAAGATTATCTTTTTTGTGGCAGATTGTTTATTTTTTGATGAGCCTAATTACTGATTTTCTAAAAGTAATTTACATTTATTACAAATACATCTTTTAAAATGTGACAGATAAATGTTGTTCCCATAATGTATTATGAAAAAAGTTACTATTTAAGAACACATTATTTAATTTGAAAGATGAATGGCAAACATCATTATTTTTTTTCCTGCAACACCTGTGCCCTAAGCTCATTAAAATGTGTGATTCTGTGTAGAGCTGCTAGAATGGGGAGCGACAGGGGCAATCTATACCATACATATACCCTAAAAATAAACTCAATATGCAAAACTGAAGAAAGCCATCCCACTTACTAATGTAGCTTCACTAATTCTCTGTTTCAGACCCTATTTACAGTTGGCTGAGAGCAAGAACAGACGTAGGAAAGAGAAATGTGTTTCCTGTGAGTTGTGCCCACCTTATAATCACAGCCTCCATCAGTATGCAGTAAAACTGACCATTAAGGGAGAGTAGCTGGGATTCCAGAAGCTGCCTCAGAGCCAGTTCTGTTAGAACTGATTGGATGCAGACTCTGCCCACCTCCCCAGCAGGCCAGCGAGGGCCTGGCTGATGTTGTTTTCTGAAGAGGGATAAAGGCTTGAAAGCACTCTGAGTATGCCACCCTGTGACTGCCACCGGAGTCACCAGTCATGCTGAGATCTGGAGCAGAGAAAGCTCTGGTCTTGGAGAAGCCTTGGGAATGTGTGCTCCCTGTTTGATCCTCTGGGAGACTCTTTCCTGCACATGGAGAAATGGAATTGCGAGGAAATGTAAATGATGAGCAATTCTGCTTTTTTACTTTAAGGGAAGCGAAGGTGCTGATGGACCTCTGTAATCGTCACATTTTACAAGCGTAGACAGTGTAAAACTGCTAGCAGCTTGTCTGACCATCAGGAGGGTTCTGTTGCACCCCACACTGGGCGCTGTTGTGGGCAAAGGGAGACGCAGTCAGATTTTACTTCTGCAGAACTGACATGCCCCCCCCCCCCCCGCAGGACTTGTTATCAGCCTAGAGTTGTGTCAATAGCCATATGTTGCTTCTATCCATGTTTGAGGGGGTGTGTGCACATGTGAGTGCATGCATGTGTGTGTGCTGCAGTATCATGTTCACTAAACACCTTGGTGCCCAGTATGGGGGTTAGTTCGAAGCATTGGCTGTAAACTTTCACGGATAGTCGAAGTACTATCACTGAGAAGTTATCCAGCCTGAAAATGTTGTAAGCGTTCAGCACTTGGTGTTAGGACATGTTGTAACAATGCTGGTGAATATGACACATCACATCGGAATGAGCTTATTTGTTGTCATTGTGCTTCCTATAAGGTCCAAAACAGCAAAAGCTCTTCTTTTTAAAAGCCATTTGAGGACCATTAGATGGAACCTTCTTTGTATCAGGACAGCACAATTCACCAAGGCCAATTTGCTGGAGCTCTTTTCCCAGAAATAAATTCTCAGATGATTCAATGATTACAATTCCATCCAAAAGTGTTTATGACTTAGAGCCGTGCATATAGTCTGCAACCAGAACAAATTCTTTTCGAAGAGTTCTGAGAATTATTTCATTGACTATGTTCAAATTAAAAACCTCTGAAGCCATTTGAGAAGCTTTAGTGTGGCCTAACAGGGTGTGCGCTTGCACTTATTTCCAGACATACTGCTGGGCTTTTCACTGGATCCATTTGTGCGTCGTATTTCTGTAAAAATAGAGAGGTCAGTTAGAGCAAGTCACATCAAAGGCAAGGTAACTGCATAGACACAGCTCTTTCTGCCTGATTTGGAGGAAGCACACAGCGTATGTCTGGAATGCCTCCTAGGACCTGCCTGAGAGGTGTGCTTTGCACTAAACTTTTTGCTGTCTTCTGACGGTTATTTCTTCATAATCCTCATCATAAGCCTGTGTTCTTTGATGGATGGTTTAACCCTAAATTTCAGGCTGGATAAATCCTGCCACATGAAAAGTTAACTCCTCATGTGCAGCAGTGTGTACTTTCATGTCTTCTCCTTCACGTTTTCTGATGGTTTGACGTGTATGCACTGTGTGTGTGTGTGTATTTGTGTATGTGTGTGGTGTGTGTGTATGTGTGTGTGTTTGTGTATGTGTGTGTGTGTATGTGTGTGTGTGTATTTGTGTATGTGTGTGTATGTGTGTGTGTATATTTGTGTATGTGTGTGTGTTTGTGTGTGTGTGTGTGTATATTTGTGTATGTGTGTGTGTTTGTGTATGTGTGTGGTGTGTGTGTATTTGTGTATGTGTGTGTTTGTGTATGTGTGTGTGTATATTTGTGTATGTGTGTGGTGTGTGTGTGTATTTGTGTATGTGTGTGTATGTGTGTGTGTATATTTGTGTATGTGTGTGTTTGTGTATGTGTGTGTGTATATTTGTGTATGTGTGTGTGTTTGTGTATGTGTGTGGTGTGTGTGTATTTGTGTATGTGTGTGTTTGTGTATGTGTGTGTGTATATTTGTGTATGTGTGTGTGTTTGTGTATGTGTGTGGTGTGTGTGTATTTGTGTATGTGTGTGTTTGTGTATGTGTGTGTGTGTATTTGTGTATGTGTGTGTATGTGTGTGTGTATATTTGTGGTGTGTGTATGTGTGTGTGTATTTGTGTATGTGTGTGTGTTTGTGTTGTGTGTATATTTGTGTATGTGTGTGTGTTTGTGTGTGTGTGTGTATATATTTGTGTATGTGTGTGTGTTTGTGTATGTGTGTGGTGTGTGTGTGGTGGCAGGGTGGGGGCAGGAGGAGGGTCTTCATTACTTCTTTTGGTCTCAGTCTCATTGGCCTACTTTATCAGTCTGCAAGTGCGGTGGCCACAGGGCTTTAGATTTTAGATGACTATTGATGTTGATGCACGTGTGCACAGGTTTGCACACGCACAATTTAAAGTGCTGTTTTGCTTTTTATAAACCAAGAGAGTATTGTAGGAGCAAACCCTTCTCATCATACACAGCGTCTCATTCTCCTACTGGAAAGGCACCATTTGGGGCTTCCCAAGGCTGGCCGAGCAGCTTTAGGAAACTACATTGGGAGCATGTATATTATTCTTTCACTAGACACTACACATGCAGTCTTGTAAGACTTACCTTTAAATCACCTTACTAAACCAAGGCTCTCCTGCGTGTGATTTGAATTATCTGGGACTTCTGAATAACTTCCCATGCTAAATAAAAAAGCTTTTACTGAATAAAGTCTCTCTCTCTCTCTCTCTCTCTCTCTCTCTCTCTCTCTCTCTCTCACACACACACACACACACACACACACACACACACACACACACACACACACACGAGGATTTGGGCTTGAGCCATTTGGCCTTGCCTGTTCCCAAGTGTGCCAAGTTGAAAGAATTGATTACCCACAGGGAATTGAATTGCCAGCTCTTTACTGGGACAGGATTTGCTTCACCAGAGGATTCCCTGCTCAGAGGCAGATTTCTGATGAGTCACCTCCTCAGCATTTGAGCAATGCTGCACTGTGCTTTCTTGAATTACTGCATTATTTTACTGTACCAAATTTTGTTCCATCTGCCTCTGTCTGTCTCCCCATTCCCGCTCGCTTCCCCTATCTTCCCAACATCGTGTTTGGCTGTAGTGGGAACTACAGTTGGAAGACTGTTTTCTGACTCCTACACACAGTTGTAAATTTATAGAAAGAGACAGAAAGACATGGAAGAATATTTGCTTCTAAGAGGTCAGGAGAAAACCTGCTATAACACTTGAGCATTTAGATTAAACCCAGGCAGGCAGAGACCTGCTTTCTTTGAGAGCCGGTCTGAGGAAATCAAGTAATTGTATCCTGGAATTTAGATGTTTCTCCCATTTGACCAGGTGTTATAGCCATTTAGAAATAAGTAGGCCAGAATGAGCTTGGAACAAATTTGTATCAATCATCACACATAAAAAGAGAATTGAATCACTTTAGTCTCCACAATGTTTCCTGTACCTAAAAATGAAACACAGAAACATTTGAGCTGTAAATTCTAGTTATACACATTTGTAGGCATGGATCTAAAGCATTCAAGATTATCACAATTTTGTGAATGTTTCATCACTACATAATAGAATTGTTCGACACCACACACAAATTCCTGAAGGGAGTGCTAACCCGAGAGCCAGGAACCCAGTCTGTCCATATATTGTCACATCCCTTGGTATTAACCGCCTGATGTTTTCATACAGATGTGGAACTCTCTTGATAAAACTGAGCTTGCTCACAGAAGAATGAATGAGTTGATGACCCAGAGAAAAGATGGTCATACTTGATTTTTCTCATTTTTTGAAACCGTATAAATGTCTGAAAGTATCTGTATGTCTCAGTGAACTGAAATGGTTTTGTTTGGTTTTGTTATGTATGTAGTTTGAGCCTTGAGCTAGTGGACTAGTCACATCTCCTAACCTCTCATTTCAGATCTGTAGTAGCTGACCTCCCACGGCAGCTTCCTAAAAGGGCTTCATTCTACAAATGATGGAGACACTTCTGAAACCTTTTCCTGTCACCTTTTTGTTTCCTGTAGATAGCCTGGCTGCAGCTCAGGGCTGGCCTGATCCACCCTGGGCTGGTCTTGGGTGCCATCACTGCTGCCTGTCACATTGACTTTCTGAAGATGAACCTTCCCTCTGAACGCGGTCTGTCCACGTGGGCCTTGTGATCTGGATGTGTGCATTGCTTCTCTTTAGGTGATCTCTTATTTCCACAAAGCTGCTTGCTCTCCCATGGATTCCTGTCCCAAGCTACCTCTGCCAGCCCCCTCTCTCCAGCAAGACTTCTGTTTGCCTCTCCCCTCCTGCCTCCTCCTTAAGACTGTGCAGTTCACAAAATTGATGGTCCATTAAACCCACTGGAATGATACCCCTCCCTGCCAGTACTTGATGAATTTTATGTTTTGCTTTGAAATTTTTCATGGTATTATACCTATGTTTCTTGAAAGAGATCTACCTAAAAGAGACATATTGGTCCTTAGTACAAAATTAAGCGACATTTAAAAGCGACATTTTCATTATTTCTTTTTAATAATAATCTATGCAGCACTTCAAGAAACAACTATAACAGTGTTGTATATTGTAAACTGGTACATTCTACTATTAAGTTCATTTTTGGATTCTTGAGGTGGTAATGAGAAAAACGTTTTCTAAAACAGTGTGCCTTGCTGTATTTCTTATATCATTAATTAAAAAGCTGCTTTCATGGTAATAGTATGTTGGGTTGAGAGGAAGAAATAGCAAGGTTAAGATGTGTGAATAATTTCTGTATATATGTATAAGCTAGTACAAACACTGATGTATGGCAGTATAAAATGCTTTCATGTTTGTGATGACCAGTGATGTGGAGAATATAAGCCTTAAACCCATTTGATTGCATGGTAATTAAAATTGGCATAATAAATAGCTTATGGGGGGGGGGAAGGAAAATTAATGATCTTTTTTACCTGTGTTCTTTACCAAATTCTTGCATCTGGTTCTGAAAAAAAAATAATAACACGTATCAGCTTCCAAAATATCCATATTGTACAAAAGGCTTAAGTTGCTTAAACTCCGGACTAGGCCTGAAGCCTTCTTCATAGCTTTCAGACTCTTTCTGCTCACTGTAAGTAAACATCCTGAAATAGCAGGTGCTTAAAGGCCATTTCCCCCACATCAAAACCACTTTATACTACATGCTTTTATTTATACTTGTTAATGATTTAAAGTTGTGTTTGGAGATCTCTTACGTGTCCTAATTTATTTTAAATAATTATTTGAATGGTTTTGGTGGATGGTAAAAAGTATAGGAAAAATGAGTATTATTTTATTTAAACTATAGATTTCAGGTGTATTTATTTTGTTAAGAAAATCAGCAGAGAAATATTCCATGTTTTTTTTTTTTTTTGGCTAGAAAAATGCAGCTTTTAGTTTATAGCATCACTCCTACTAAAGTGCCTGACACACAGTAGGTATTCCACAGAATCTGCTGAATCAGAGTATCGAGTAGGGTAACATGGAATATATGTATAAAATCTTTATTCTGAGATTCCTGCATTAAAACATATGACTGAATAAAGATATGCAAAGTGATGCCACACACAGTATATAATTAGATTTCAAAAAGGAAAGAGAACATGACAGAAGTCTGTGGCCACAGAAATGACAATCATTCATTCACTCACCAGATCACTCATCAGCATCTTTTGTCTGCAAGTCACTATTCTAGATTCAGGGAATGCAGCAATGAACGATGGGCTGCCTTTGGAGGCTTAGTACGTTAGAGACAAAATGGCTGACCACACGCCATAGCGCCCTACAGGTGAGGGAGAATGCAGGTGTGGAAAGACTCACAATGAGAGAGGCAGCAGCGAGGGAAAGGGGCAAAGAGAAAGGTTAGGAGAGGGTAGAGGGTAGAGGGTAGGATACCAACAGGGGTTCACTGCAGGTGTGATAGGAAAAGGCCGAATGGAGAGGACTGAAAGGTTTTGCAGAGTTGAGTTGGAGCTTTGAGTACAGTGTACTAGGTGTACTTGTAGTTTATTTGGGGCTTTATTTTATGATTGGAACTTTACTCTGTAATTTCACCACCTTAATAATTTGGTGTGGGTTTTGCCCCTTCTAACCTTTCCTGCACATAGTTTTTAAGTGGATGGTTCGTTCTAGGCTTTTGAAAATGTAGTGACTTCTTCCAGAGGAGTCTTTGGGAGACATCTAGTTATAGTGTTGAAGAGGATTGTGAGGGGAAGATGTTAGACATAAGCGTGTGGTAGAGGGGGAAGTGAGGGAAAATTAGCTAGACTCAAGGCAGTCATAGAATGCTCAGGGATAGTAGCCTGAGATACAAACCCTAGAGATGTGGAAATATTTGGACATCTTTGGACCTGTTTTAGGATATGGCATTATTTTATATATGGAGACAACCTGAATTTCTCTTGGTCAGTAATTAATATCAAGTCTGTGTTCATTGGGTAGACATTCAAAGAAATAATGGGCCATGGTGTACTCTTGGCCTCCTATGTACTCATGAAGACTTAGGATTTAAAACTATTTATTAATTATCTACCTAACTTTAACACCAAATTTTTAGGTTAACTTTTGGGTTCATTAATGCCTTTTCCAGTCAGAGGGATGGAGGCGCCTCAGTTTCTCATCCTGATGCTACCTTACCAGTTACCCTTGAAAACAGCCCATTTGGTGTGTATTAACTCCAACAACTCTATCTACACACATCCCACGACAATGGCTCGTTATTTGGTAAAGCAAAGTGTCCCTCTGCTGGGCATGTGTTTCTGTTAGAATGTGCTTCCTTAGGTTGCTAATGTCCACAGGGTTCTCCTCCCCCACCCTGAGTTTTGCTCATTGTTCCTGTGTCTGCTGCAGAGCCAGCAGCCCAGAGGACTCCTTCTGTCCCATGGTCACCCTGCAGGTAATTGAGGACAGTTCCTCTCTCTCCTAAGCACTGTTCCTCCAACTGCCCTTAATATGTCCTGATTTCAGATCCATTTCAACCCGACTGAATGTTAACAGATGGAACCCTTGAAGTCAAGGGACTGTCTTCATCATACATGTAGAGAAGTGTCTGGACATGTAAGTGCTGAGTTTTCTCTAAAGTATATTCAAGATATATGTTTATTCTATTATTGTAAATTTCAATAAATAAACAAATAAACAAATGAATCAAATAAGGATTCCTGACTTCATTTAGTGGTCCAGCCTAGTGCTGTTGTCATCTCGAGTCTTTTCCTTAAGCTGGAATCGAGCCTGACATCTTCATGGACAACAGATTTGACCTTCCATCTGTTTGCTCGCTTATCCATTCTGGCATTCAAACATTCTTTGAGTAGCCGCTGGTGTGAGGCGTTGTGAACTCAGACATCCAAAGGTAACTCAACATGCTCTGTGTCTCCAACAGGTTATAGGTTTCCTCTGCTCATACCCTTGAATACAACAATTATGACTCTTCTCCAAATGAATTTTCTCCAGACCCACTTATTTGCCTTGTATCTAGTCTGTCTACATTTTGAAAACTCAGATGAGCAAATTGATATGTCATATGGTCTGCTGAATTGAACTGTGAGAAGAAGTGAATTGGTTTTAATTTCAAAGGGAAAACGTATTCTTGGGATATATATATATATATATATATATATATATATATATATATATATATATATATATTTTTTTTTTTTTTTTTTTTCTGGAGTACAACACTTCATTTGTAAAGAGTTGAGCTGATGCGGCCAGAAACAAGGGCATTTTCTACAAATCTATAATACTATACAATATAACTTAATAATCCTTATTAAAATTTCTCTACTGTCAAGATGTGTTCTTTTTTTTGGTGCCTTTACCTTTAGTCTGGTGCCCAACAGTGACCACACAGGCCTTTTAGCATGTGTCTTCTTGATCTCGAGTAGTTTTTCATACTCTTAATCTTTTCTTTGCTCCTCACCATATTGACTTTCTGAAGAGCTGAGATCAGTTTTATAGAATGATTCACAACTTGGAGGAGTCCAGTTATCTTCTCATTGTAAAGTTCAGTATGAACTGGCATTTACAGCTATAGCTTACAGGCAATACTGTGCTCAGATCTTTGATGGAGTGTCAGAGAATCACTAACACTCTTGATTCACATTTTTCTTTCATTTTCTAAGGCAGAGGTCGTCAAACTACAGCCCATGGGCCTAATTCAACCCAGTGACTGTTTATGTTTGACCTGGGATCAAAGAATGACTTTTATCTTTTTATGTGGCTGAAAAAAATAAAAGAATGTTTTGTGATATGTGAAAATTCTATGAAATTCCAAGTTTTGTGTCAATGAATAAAGTTTTATTGGAACACAGCCACGCATATTTGTTTACATATAGTTACTTTTTACACTATAACTCCAGAGTTACTTAGACACAGCAGAAGTTGTGTGGTCATGGTAGCTGAGATGTTTCCTATGTGACCCATTATAAATTCTCTTCTTATCCCTGGACTGTAAAATTCTAAACTTGGATACCATTTTCTTACAGGCAGGTAGACTACAACTTGTAAAGTCAATGGGACATAGAACATACAAGTTTTCTTTCTAGATTTTATTACATTGTCAATCTCAGTTCTGTGAAGAGTGACTTATCCATTGACTTTTTTTTTTTTTTCAGTTTTTTGAGACAGGGTTTCTTTGTGTAGCTTTGTGCCTTTCCTGAAACTAGCTTTGCAGACCAGGCTGGCCTCGAACTCACAGAGACCCGCCTGCCTCTGCCTCTGCCTCTGCCTCTGCCTCTGCCTCTGCCTCTGCCTCTGCCTCTGCCTCCCGAGTGCTGGGATTAAAGGTGCCCGACCCATTGACATTCTTAAGTCACAATATTCTATTATTTTTCTAAGGTAAAGATAAGCCAATTCTATGTAGCCCAGGAACCAAGTATAGGTTTTCATTTGACTTATAATTTTAGAAGAATAAAATATACTTTGTTTCATGAACTAAAAGATTGTTCCACATCAGTAATTGAAGAATTTGAATTTAGTTCACTATTACCAGTTGACTTAGAATTTAGTTAGTTATAGATTGAAAATTTAGTGCAATCAAAACTACCAGAAGGGGTTGAGGATTTAGCTCAGTGGTAGAGCACTTGCTTAGCAAGTGCAAGGCCCTGGGTTCGGTCCTCAGCTCCAGAAATAAATAAATAAATAAATAAATAAATAAATAAATAAATAAATAAATAAATAAAATAAAAACCAAAACAAAACAAAAACCAGAAAAACTGGTGTAACCTAAACTCAATACACCAATAAATTGAGACCTTTCTTATAAGTATTTTCCTAAAGCAGTCCTAAGTATTAAGCCAGGTCATTTTAGTCTTTTTGAAAAATATTTTTCAGCCCCAATACTAGCATATATGTATATATATAAAACTTTCATTCCCATGTCATATATAAAAAGATGCATGCATGTGGTGGTATTGTGTTCCCCAAAATATTGTGCACCCTAATAAACTTATCTGGGGTCAGAGAACAGAACAGCCACAATATTTAACATAGAGGTTAGGCAGTGATAGCACACACCTTTAATCCTAGCATTCCAGAGGCAGAGATCCATCTGGATCTCTGTGAGTTCAAGGCCACACTGGAAACAGCCAAGCATGGTGACTCATGCCTTTAATCCCAGGAAGTGATGGCAGAAAGCAGAAAGGTATTTAAGGTGTGAGGACCAGGAACTAGAACTGGTTAAGCTTTTAGGCTTTTGAGTAGTACAGTTCAGCTGAGATCCATTCAGATGAAGACTCAGAGGCTTCCAGTCTGAGGAAACAAGATCAGCTGAGGAATTTACGAGGTGAGGAAGCTGTGGCCTGTTCTGCTTCTCTGATCTTCCAGCTTTAACCCAATACCTGGCTTGGGTTTGTTTTTATTAATAAGACTCTTTAAGATTCATGCTACACATGTACTAAGGAAGTGGATATTCAGATGAGACCCTGCTGTGGTTGTGGGTAGACATTCACTGTGTGGAAGAATCCAATGAAATCTATCCTGTACTTTTTCTATTGATTTGCTACAGGCCACACTGTCACATGCATAGCCCGAGAACACCCAAGCAAGGCATGTGGATGCTTCTTTAAAAACAGCCACATGCTTTCCACATGGCAATTGCCTTTGCATCGGAGACTTGCCACAGGTTTGCATGCCCAAAGGAAAATGACATGCTATGCATAGATCAGGTCCATGGTAGTAAGGTTTCTTTAGCAAAGGCGTGGTGACTAATGCCCAGAGACCATCCAACTCTCCGTTAAGGGCTCCCACCACAGCAGAAGGTATGCAGTTTGGCCTGCAGAATGCAACTTTCCTCAGGTTCTTTTCCAGGACAGTGTGCATGCAGAACGTGGATGGTGTTCACACATGTGAGGTGGGTCTGGTCCACTGTGATGGCTATAACAAAATGCTTTATTCTGGGAAATTTGTAAACAAGGGAATCTATAGCTAGACAATCTGGAAGCTCAGAAGGCCACAATGAGGCCAACAGAAGATGCAGGGTCTGGTGAGGGCATACTCTATGTTTCATTGATGGGCCTTCTTGTCAGTTCCTCACAGGGAGGGGCAATGAACAAGCTTCCCCAGTGTTTTCTATGGGCGGCTACCCCATTCACAACTTACCTTCCCAAGACTCATCTCTTAATACTGTCGCATTGAAGATTAGGTTGAACATGGGAACTCAGGGATACAGGCATGCAGAACACAGTGCAGGCATTTGCAGGCTTTTTGGCAATTGCCAATAAACAGTTTCCAGTGAAGAGGCTACTCTGCTCTCTTCTCCCCAACTCAAGGGAGATGGTAACACAGTTGATTGGAGGGACATTGTTTTAAGGGTAGTTTAAAAACTAATTCATTCTTTAAAAACATTCCTGAAGGTTTGTATATTATTCTTGATTAGCAACCTTGTAGCATCACATCTAAGACACACTAAATTGGAGGTGCCCAAAAACCTGGGAAGATTCCCAGAGCACAAGAGAATCAGCCCTACGCAAACCCTGTCTGAATAGCCCTGGTTTACCCACAACCATGTAGAATTAGAGCTGTGGGGAGTCAGATCTTCAGAAAAACAGTATTCAAAATAGAGACGTGAAGTACAGCATTGTAGAATGTGGACTCGTGGACTTCATCACTTTGGGAAATGGCCTGTCCAGGCAACCGGCCCTGGGAACCTTGCCCAGTGTGAACTGTGGAGTCAGAAGATGATGAAGACATCCCAGGTGTGCACAGCCGCATCTCACCATCTAAACTGCTGTGCTCATCAGCTCCCTACTGTGCTGTTTCCCTTCAATCATGTGGCATGGGGAAGTTTGACTGGAAGCCTCAGGAATAAATTTGGAAATTTTTCCATATCATAAGGACATACAACAATACAGCTTATTAATGTAGTGCAAATGGGTATAGTTATATGTTAGTATAAACCATGTAAAAATTATTAAAACTTTGCTTTGCATTTAATCTACCATTTAAAACAAAACACCACCTCCATAAACAAATGAGTTATTATAGATGTAAAGTATTATTTAGCAAAATTTATTCAAGGTCTTAAATGATTGCAAGCATTAAGAACATAAAAATGCTCAAAATCCTCTTTAAATCCTAATATTCCCTAACCACTGGTTTATAAAATATAAAAATCAGGTTTATAGAATTATTCTGGTTCTATTGGTTAATCAAGTTACTTAAACTAAGTGAGAAATCCTAAGTAAATCATTCCTTTTGTGTGAATGCCATGGCAAATATGTGTCATTTCTTTGAATCTTTAAGTGAAAGCCAAATTGCTGGAATGTATCTTGCCATTAAGATAGAGTAAAAAGGGAACCAAGTCTCCATATTTGTGTTCTCAGATGATGGATGGTGCTCTGGCAAGGATTTGTAGACTTTGAGGAAGCAATCCTGTTTTCACATATTCACCATTTGCTACTTACCAAATATGTCTCACCATGTTCGAAAGTGTGGATAGTCTTTTCTAATTGACCAATGGCGTCTTTCCATGCACACACTTTTGCAGATCATCATAGAAAGCAATAGGAAATAATGTTTCTTGTTTTGTTTTGTTTTGTTTTTGTTTTGTTTTTTTAGGTTATGACAAGTTCTCATTGACTCTGAATGGTGGGACACCCTCAGTCTCTTATAATCCTCAAGTCTGGTTATTCAAGTCATAAGTCACTTAAAGCCACTTGAAAATGTTTTACTCATTCTACATCATCACAATTACCATTTGATGCTTCTTGTCCTGGGTTGGCAAGTTTCAGGGAAGGAAGTTAAACAGATGCACTGGGTGTTGCATGACCACCCACTGCCTCTGTGTCCAGCCCCATGCTGAGCACTTTTAACTTAGCTCTCACCACACTTTATGATTAATCATGTCCACGTATTTAGTTGTTCTGTTTAAAAAAAAATTTTCTGCAGTGCTGGGGATGATCTGCATTTTAAAATATGCAATTTATAGCTCTAAAGAGGTAGGTGAGTTATTATATGTACTGTATTTATATTTCATAAAATACAGGCTTTTGAACAAAAAACTATTTATAAAATTCATCTACTGTTTAATTGATGATATGTTATAGAGTGTTCACTTAACATCTATATATGTGTTGCTAAATTTCCTGTCTCTATTAAATACTTACTGAATAGTAATTCAGGTCAAAACTGGAGAAAGGGCTTTCATTTTAAAATAGATTTCTTATAAAAATTCTTTAGGAAGAAATGATAGGTAAATTAGCACTTGAAAAAGGCCAAAGAAAATTATATACTGTGTATAATTATGCCTCATTATGACCTCTGCACATTTTCCAGAAAAGTTAGGCATTAAAAACACACACAACAGGAACACCTTAAAGGTCGGAGTCTGATGAAAGAAAAAAGCAATAGTTAATTATGGATGAGATTAATGTTCGAGTAGGAACATACATTTTTATCATTATATTTTGCTTGAGAAATACTTTACAATATGTCATTGCCCACCCATGGACTTTATTTCATATCTGAAAAAAAGCAGTAGAAACAAAAATATTCATTAAATTTAATGTGATGAAATTAAAATGTGTGCGTTTTGTTGTGGTTCTTAGCATCTTTGAGGGGTATTTTCTGAGCCCCTGGGTCAGGGAGACTCACCCCCACCTCTGAAGGCTCTGCAGCAGCAGGGAATCAACAGAAGAGACAAACAGTTAAAGTAACTTTCAATTTGAAAAGAGTTTCGAACTTACATAATATAGAATTTCATGAATAAAAATAGTGCAACTTTAACCAGACAGACTTATTAGACTTACTAATATTTCATCTGGTATCACCCCCCCCCCCAAACATGCACGCAGGTGTCAGCAGTAGGCACACACACACACACACACACACACACACACACACACACACACACATTTGGTTTTTATTTGGAAGTAAATTGCATACATTGTGGCCTTTTGCCTCTAATTATTTCGTTGTGTGTTTCATAATAGGGAAATGCCTATATTCTCTCCCATAATCATAGCCCAGTTGTTAACGTCACAAATATCCACTGAAACAATGTTTTAATCTAATTATCTTTCTAATTTTGTTAGCTTTCTTAATTATTTTCTGTATAGTTTCCCCCCCCCCCCCCCCCCTTCAGTGCATGTTTTGGGTCTTGAATTCAAGTCAGATCTTTTTTTTTTTTTTTTTTTTTTTCCTCCTTTAATCTAGCAGCATTTCCCCAGCTTTTACTTACCTTGTTACAACAGTGATTTTGAGAGCTAGGCCTCCTTTTTCACAACAAATTATTGCTCGGTGTACATTGGTCTGGTCTTTCATGGTGATTAGGTTGGTCGAGATCATGCATTCTCAGCTGGAGTATTCTGTATGTCACATCTGGAGAAGTATAGTGTCCACGGCATCTCCCAATATATTCATTTTGATCTTTAACACTCTAAAGTCATGAAAATATCCTAACCCCTTCCAATTTTCTTCTGTATTAAGTACCCATTGATATTTCTTGTTTAACTAATCCTTGCCAAGATGGCTTCAAAACTATGATTTTTCCTAACTTTAACACTGTCCACTTTCATCAGGGGCATTTTGTAGGCCACATGAAGATCGCCCCATTCATGAATCTTTACTATTTATTGTGTATATGAACTTAGGAATTCCTTTTCCCCCAACCCTTCATGACTCACAACTCCATACCTTTTGTTTGCTTGGATTACCCCAGACTTAGCCAATGAGATTTTCTTCTATCTAGTTCTTGTGTTCTTGTGATATCTTTTAACTCATTTCTTGCTTTTGTGGCTGCATGTCCCAACCTCAAATAATTTAAAAAGTCTTTTTGGCGTTTAGGGAATGATACCCATCTATGCAAGTGGTCTGCCACTGTGCTGTGCTCAATGGACTCCTTGTCCTGTATCCCACACTTTCAACCCACCATCGCTCCAAGGAGCCTTCACTCTTTTTAACACAAAATGTCATTGGATAACACAATGTGTCTAATACCACAGGTGTATTGTTCCTTTTGATGCTTTAAGCTAACAGAACTAAGTACTACATGGAAGTATATAGACATATATATGTACATACATACATGCATGCATATAGTACTCACAAAGGCATATTATCACATGCATATATGACACACACTTATTTTTGAAGTTAGAAATTCACAACACTATCTCCAGTTTGGACCCATTCTTTTTTGGCATTTCTAATTCTATATGTGCCTTTCCCTTCCACCCTGAAAGCCACAGACACCAAGGACATCAATACATTTATTCATTTGCTGAATTATTCTCTTTTAATAATATATAAAAAGTATAATAATTGCTTTAGAAGCATTACAATAAGCAAACCTATGTAAAGAGCAGGATTCATTTTATTTTCTCTGTAAGTCCTTCTCCTCTTCCCATATACTCCTTCTTGCTTGACCCTGAGGGTGTCTGGTTAAACACTGGTTGTCAAAGTTCACAAGTTATTTGGGTTGCTACCCCTCTCTCCCATCTTGTCTTCATTTGTTTCCTCCTTTAAATACGATTATGTCGTTCATTTTGAAAAAATAAAACTAAGTTAACTTATTTTGACTTTCAGTACGGACATTTTTCTTCTTTCTCATTATCAGTGACTTCATTTTCATTTTTGAAAATGTAAAATGATTAACACACTTTTCAAGTTGAAACTCTACAAAACATGTATACTCCAAATGTTATCAGTTCCTTCTTTCATCCTTCTATCTCATTTCCTACCTTGTCTGGACACAAATTCACCACCCTCTGGCATATTTTTCTTCTCTTTCTTTCTGCAAGAACAAGCACATATGTGTGTAATTTCATATTTCCCCTCCTGTGAAGTCCAAAAGTTATCACGCTCTGTGCATATTTTGCTGTTTATTTTTTAAACTTGCTTTTTTTTTTTTTTGCAAAGCACTGTCATTGTATGCTTCACAGACCCTTCTCGGTGTTTTAACAGAATACTCCCAGACATAACTTTCCTTGAGTCTTTAAAGATGGCAGGAGGGTTCCTCTCTGCCCATCGTCTAACAGCTGTTTTCATGCTTCCCTTTTGTCCTCTTCTCTTTCCCTTAAATACATTCCATGCACCCCACTCTCTACCAATGGATGACAGCTTGCCCAAGGACTAGAAATTGACTTCAGTATTTGTGCCACCAGAAACTTCCAAGTCTGCTCACTGCAAAACACCCCAGAAAGACAGGCTAGTGAAGGTCCACATGCATCCCGTCACCTGCTGGCCAAGCCACATCAGCGCAGACATGAGAATAGGTGTGCCCAGAACGAGAGGCACTGTCCTAATTTGCCAAAAAGCATTGCAGAAGCTAGTGTACAATATGGGACCAGCTATACCAGAGCAGGGGACAGTTTCCAAGAGGCATTTCAGAGGCTAGGAGCACTGCCCAAACCCCCACTTCTTTTTAAAATTTTTTATCTTATAATTTAATGTAATTTCACATATCAGCCACAGAGTCCCCTGTCCTCTCTCCTCCTGCTCTCCCTCCCCCCAACCCATCCCCCATTCCCATCTCCTCCAGGGCAAAGACTCTCCCAGGAATTCAGCTTAACAGGGTAGATTCAGTCCTGGCAGGTCCAGTCCCCTCCTCCCTTCACCCGGGCTGAGCAAAGTGTCCCTGCAGAGGCCCGAGGTTCCAAACAGCCAGCTCTTGCACTAAGGACAGGTCCTGGTCCCACTGCCTGTGTGCCTCCCAAACAGTTCAAGCTATTCAACTGTCTCACTTATCCAGAGGGCCTGATCCAGTTGGGGGCTCCTCAGCTATTGGTTCATAGTTCATGTGTTTCCACTAGTTTGGCTATTTGTCCCTGTGCTTTTGCCAATCTTGGTCTCAACAATTCACACTCTTACAGTCCCTCCTCTTTCTCATCGAATGGACTCCTGGAGCTCCACCTGGGGCCTGGCCATGGATCTCTGCTTCTGATTCCATCAGTCACTGGATGAGAGTTCTACCATGACAGTTAGGGTCAAACCCCACTTCTCATGAGTCTTAGACTAGCTGGGACTTCTCTGTTCCTTCTTCCTCTGCAGTGTGCTGATCCCTCCACAGTACAAAAACTCCTGAGCAAAACTTGTCATGAAACTACAATCCACTCAGCAACAAACAAGCTTCTGATGTTGGAGATGTTCTTAAAAGCTATTTTTCTTGATTTCTGGAGGGTGGTGGTCTCTGTTCTTTCGTCTCTGTGATAGGTGTGTCCACCTCCCCTGTCCACCGTGGGCCTTCTCCACAGTGGGGTCTTGGGCATGCCACCTTCTCTTTTCACAGTGCTTCCTCGATGTCTCTTTATTTCAATAAATTCAGTTCACTTTCTGCCATCTAAAGCCAACATTTTCATCTCTAAGCGTGCCTATCCTCAGGAGTCCCCGGTGTAGGCTTTCCTTAGACCCTCATGCTTTAACGTCAAACATGCTTTTGACGATTCTCTATCAGTTCTCATCTTATAAAATAATGTCATTTTCCCCTTGTTCAAGATTCACACTTGGAGTATCTCTGATATCTGTATCTCTTTAATTGCCTAAATGTGACCAGGAAATTCCTGGTGGCATTTTTTCCAAGTGTGAAGCTGTTTAAATATCATCTGTTCTCATAGCCACTTGATGTCAGGGTTCCTGTTTGGTGGTGAAACTTTCCTGATTCCATAGTTATTTGGGAATCACTCATGATGTCTACCATGTACTGGCCCCAAACATTTCAATTAACTAAGTCCTTTCTGAATATCTAAGGCCATTCTCTGTTAGAGCTAAAGGAATATTGATAAAACACAAGGCATACCCTCCTCCTAAAGGCAGCTAACCAACTTTCAGAGATATATATACTAATCAAATAGAGAATGGCGCAGCTCAGTGGCTTTCACTCTGTTATTTTTAAAGACACTGGAAAAGCTTATAAAAAAAATGAGGGTCTCTGATCAACATCCTCAAAGCAGGGTCTGAATTATAAACGCCCCAGGTTATCATTCTGCCCCACATGTTACACTACCCCCACTCTCTGGATTGCAACAGGAATGCACTATGATGGCATTGATCTCTTCCCCTAGGCTATCCTCAGTTTGAGATCCTCCTGCCTCTACCTCCTGAATGCTGGGATCAAACGTATGTGTCCTGGTGCCCACTTAGGAGCTATTTTTCATCTATGTATTTGTATACTCACAACTTCCAAATGATGTGTGGTGCTGTGTAATTCAGCTCACAACGACAAATCTCAAGCAAGAGACTGGAGAGATGCTATTCTTGTAGAGGACCCAAGTTTGATTCCAGGATCAACATCAGGCAGCTTCCAAGTGGCTGTAACTCCTCCTCCAGGAGGTCTCACACACACACACACACACACACACACACACACACACACACACACGCACACGCACACGCACACGCACACACACGCACACGCTCACATACACACACACACATGCGTGCATGCATACACACGCACACATACACACACATACACACATACACACACACACACACACACACACACTTAAGATTTTTCTAAAAATCCCAAGTAAGTAGAAAACAATGAATATAACAAAAGACATATGTGCCAAGACATAAAGGTGAAGGGATAATCATATGTAAATCGAGACCAAGAAAAAATGTTCTAAGTATGAAAGTCTGTCTGAGCTGCTCAGAAATTGCCATTGAAAGGGAAGTATGATCAGAAGGGCATTCATTGATAAAAGGAGCAACTTCCTGTTGTACTTGAACATCAAGAGCTTTTGTCTTACTGTTCTTAATATTTAAGAACCATTCATGGCCAAACAGATAATATAAACTGTTAGACAAAAATAAACAAACAAACAAACAAATAAATAAATAAATAAATAAACGAACGAATAAATAAATAAACAAAGTCTATACACCTCCTTCTTAAAATCAGCTTACCTGAGAACTAAGAGCGCAATATGTTTGCATCTCAGAGAATCTTGCTGATGAAGGGCCGGGGGCCACCTTAGTCTCCAATGTGTTTTTCACAGAAGATGAGTCATAGACAATTTAAAATCAAGATTCCTATGCAGTCGCACTCACGGATAGTCCACGCTCGCTGCTCACTGCAAAAAAGATGCAATGTGTAGATGACAAAGATGTTGTTTCCTTGTGAAAATAAAAAGAATTGTCCAGCATTTCAAACTTCATTTTATGTTTATGGGTGTTTTGCCCACACATATGTATGTGCACCATGTGTGCCTGTTGCCTGTGGAGGTCAGAAGAGCCCAACAGATCCACTGGACCTGGAAATACAACTGGTTATGAGCCACCATTGGCTCATTGGGAATCAAACCTGGGTCCTCTGCAAGAGCCACATATGCTCTAAATTACCTAAACTACCGAGCCATTTTTTTCAGCCCTGTCTGGTATATTTTATTTTAATTCAGAGTTGCTTCACTTCTGTAACAGGGAGCCAAATGAGCAAGTTTAAAGAGATCAAAGGCATAAGTCAGTACCAGTACCATTTGTGGACTGGGGCAGCAGAATCTTGTACTGTCAGGCATGAAAAAGACAGAATATTTTCAAAGGTTTCATGTACAGGAAGCATTAAAGGTCTGCCTTGACCCCAGAGGATCTTTAACATCACTCCTATAAATGAAGTTTAGTTTGAAGATGAACTGCCTCCCTAGCCTTAACTAAGAATCACACATGACGACCCCTCAGGAAATAAGCATGTTAAGCTTAGGAGAGAAACACAAGCAGGCTACTTTCACGTTACCTATCTGGATATCAAAATACAGCTGCTGAAGTCTATCATTTGGTTTTTGGAGAAATGATATTTATAACTTCTCTTGACATAAGTTAGCCAACAGGTTGAGTTGCTTGTCAAGCATCTTCCACCACCGTACAGGAAAGCATGCCATCAACAGGAGACTCCTTGTCTTGTTGTGGCTAGGTCATCCAAAGACAGCCAGTTTGTTCTGTTATAAGATTAAAAAGTGTGTGTCGGGGAGGGAGGGGTCATTCGGGGATCCATGCTTGTTTTACGCCTCTTGGCCTTGATATTTCATCTGTTGAAGAGATCTTTCCTATCATGTGAATTTGTGTCACCCTGGCCAGTACTGATGGCTTAAGGAGAGAATTATAAGCCCTGAACCTATGTTAAGATCTTGCACTAAGATCTCTTTATGAATTCAATGA
This sequence comes from Onychomys torridus, assembly GCF_903995425.1. Classification (NCBI taxonomy): domain Eukaryota; kingdom Metazoa; phylum Chordata; class Mammalia; order Rodentia; family Cricetidae; genus Onychomys; species Onychomys torridus. The sequence goes on from NC_050456.1 coordinate 22,149,113, forward strand.
CCAACAATAAATCAGTAAGTTTCATGCAAAGACTTAAAGTGTTCCTGATTAAAAAGCTACATTTTCTCCTCAAAACTGCAGCATTCTGCTCCTTCCAATTGTTAACGATTTATTTTCTTAGTCTAACCCCCATATTTCTTCTTGTATATACACATGGCTATTTTTGCAAATGTCTTTTAGACTCTCCTAGCTTTCTGTTCTATTGAAGCCTCCAAAGCTATACACAATAATTCTATAAATATATGCATCTTCTAAGTATTTACTAAGTAAAAGAATGAACAGTGAGTGGGTGAGTGAATAATGGGTTCTTTTTTTTTCCTAATTGGAAGATATAAAGTTTCAACTCAAATGATATGAAGGCAGAAAACTGAGCTGAAAAGTAAAAGAAGAGATGGATAGGATCTGTGCCCTTTATCTTGAAAGGTTGTTTTGAACTTCAATCAAGGGAATTTGGAATCATGCCCCTTGGAGATTTCAAGATCGGGATTGTTGAAAATGGACAGGCTTCATCAGCACTTGCCTTGGAGACACAGTCAAGACAGCACAATGCTCTGCTGGGAATTCTCAAAAAATTTTTTAGGAAAAAAAACAAAACAAAACAAAAATCATCTCACAAGACCGAAAAGAAAAAGCTGTGTCCCCTTGCATTTCCCATTTCTGTCTGGCTTCCGTGTGTAGTTAGACGTGGCATTGTGGTTCTGAAAGACTTATGATGAATTCATGATCCTTACGCTTCTGTGCCAACCTGCCCTCAGTATATCACACACCTAAGTCCAGGACTCCATAGCTTTTGCTCATATCCTGGCACCTACCAAGTAATTACATCATACCACAGAGTAACTGGAGGAAGCAGCTCATCATCGCTTCTGTGCATCATCCATTTTAAGAGCCCACCATGAGGACTGATGGGCCAACTTCAGTTCTGTGCTCCCACATCCTTTAGAAGTTCTGGTCAGTAATACACACAATAAAACAGTGCAAAACAGCTATCATATCATTTCCCATGCCTCAGGATTAGTTTTAATCACTTTAAACATTCAGGATAGTGGTTAATGGTGCCATGCCTAAATATTTCTAGAAGTAATGCATACATTATCTCTATTGAGAGACCATCCTGTGGTAGGAATGTGGTTTATGTGCAGAAACCCTTATGTAACCCAGTTCACTCTCCACTCTACAGTCCATTACTGTGGTAATTTGAATAGGTATAGCCCCTGTGGACTCACATGTTTGAATGCTTTGCCCACAGGAACTGGCACTGTTAGGAGGTGTGGCCTTATTGGAGTAGGTGTGGCCTGGTTGGAGGAAGTATATCACTGTGGGGTGGGCTTTGAGGTCTCATATATGCAACAGCTCTACCCAGCATGGGACAGTTCACTTCCTGTTGCCTGCAGATCAAGATGTAGAACTCTCAGCTCCTCTAGTACCATGTCTGCCTGCATACTGCCATGTCACACCATGATGCTAATGGACTAAACTTCTGAAACTATAAGCCACCCCCAACTAAATGTTTTCCTTCATAAGAGTTGCCATAGTCATGGTGTCTCTTCACAGCATAGAAACCCTAATTAAGACTGTTACACACTCTTATCCATGAAAATCAAGTTCAGCTGTCTTCCAGAGGCATAAACAATATTGCTTGTTTGGTTGTTTGGTTTTTTTTTCTATGTAAATGAGGCAAACCTTTTCTATCATTTTTCTTAGGAATTTTTTCCTCTTCAGCATTTTATTTTACTTATTTTAGTTCTCTAAACTCACAATAATTTCTACATTTTAAAAAAATTAAGGTTTGTTACTGGAAAGGAAACCAAGGTTTAATGGATGCTAGGCAAGCACTCTATCAAAGTCACATATTCCAGCCTATCCACACATATTGCTGCCTATAAAACACAGCTTGTACTTATAATAAAAAATTAATAACTAAAAGTTGCACATTTAAATTTATATATTTAAAAATTAAAAATCTAGAATAATCAATATTAAAAAGGGACTTTTGTCTTCCAATTTCATCAATCACTAAAACAAAGAGATAATGCTTCTCAAAATATGCTTCTAGAGCCAAGTATGGTAGCACAGGCCTCTAACCTCAGGCCTTGGGAAAGTGAAAAAGGAAACTTGTGGGTTTGAGTATTGAACAGAGAGTCCCAGGCCCACCTGGAGTATATAGTGAGACTGTTTCTCAAGACAACAGCCAATTTTTTTAGTTTTTTTTTTTTTTTTTTTTTTACTTCTCATTATAATCCTGTTCCTTTCAGAAAAATGTTACTAAGCAAACACTGCATAGCACTTTCTATGTGTATAATTCTTCTTCTAGACTAGATGCTTTATAAATATGACCCCATGAATTAGATACTACATAAAACACAGACAGATTGGATAACAAAGAAATTACATAACTTGGCTAAGGCACTAGAGATAACATGGGGATAAAACTGGAATCTAACCCTGGACACCAGAGACCAGGCATACACTCCTTTACTTGAACAATGAGTTGCTTAAGGATTGTACAGTGTCTTAGTCAGGTTTCAGTTGCTGTGAGGAGACGTCATGACCTTGGCAACTCTTATAAAGGAAAACATTTAATTGGGTGGCTCACGGTTCAGAAGTTCAGTCCATTATCATCAAGGGAGTATGCTTGTGTGTGTGTGTGTGTGTGTGTGTGTGTGTGTGTGTGTGTGTGTGTGTACAAAAGTCAGAAGACAACCTTTGGTGTCTTGGTTCTCTCCACCACATAGATCCACCATGTAGATTAAACTCAGGTCCTCAGGCTCAGCAGTAAGCATCTTTATCCACTGATCCATCTTGCTGGCCTGTGTCCACATATTCTTAAATACAGAATATTTTTAATCCAGCAATCCACAAATTTTTAATACATAACTCACAATTCGACAATTAGTGCTGTGGAATCTGGCTCACTAGAGGAGTGTGTCAGTCATGAATTCTTTTGTAATATCCCTATATATGAAGTCAGCAGACATCAGTGGCATGTATTTTTAGTGGATAGCTCTGAAAATAATGTGAATGAGGTACTCAATGGCAAAATCAACAAGATTAATATTGGCCGTAATTGTTGCTGAGAGTGTTTAAAATATGAGACATTTAACTCCTCTAACAATGTAATAGAGAATATATTACTCTTTTCACTTTATACAGAAAAAACTGAGGCATGGGGATGATTGCTTATCTGTCCTAGGTTATTCTTGGATCCAAGTATACTAATTTTTTGAGTGCTGTTACTTTGCTAGATTGAGATAAAAGTCCATAATAATGATGGCGGTCTTACTGCCTTACACTGTGGACATCATTCTGTTCACTCCTCTATTTACCCTGGTATAGATGCCTGTTTGCTTTATTTTCTTTTGTCGCTTGTCTGTTTCTGTTCATCAGTGGCAGGGTCTTCTCTGTAGTCTGGGCTAGCATTGAATTTCTGGCAATCCTCCTGCCTTGGCCTCCTAAGGACAGCATTTACAGTTGAAGCTATACTCTAACTCTCAGTTTGCTTTCAAATGCACTTTATAGCTGTTTTGGGGGGAGAAATGTAGTGGAACAAGAGAGAAATTACAGACAGAAGCAACCAGTGTTCAAAGTCTATGGTCATGTAAGCCTTTTGGACAAGATTCCTCTGTGAGAGGGTTACTCCTCTGGTGAGTCGACACCTGAATTATCAATTGCCATCTGCTATATATTCCCACAGCTTCTGGTAAAGCCATTGCTACCAGCAGTTCTCAACATCCCTATTAAAAAAATCAGACCACATACTCACATACTTCTAACATATAATGGCACAGAATATACATTACCATTCCAAAATACAGGGAAGGAAGCATAGTGTGGAAATACTGGACCAAAGCAAGACCAAAAACCACCTGGGCAAACTCCAAACTCTGCATCTCCATGTCTGATGTCAAAATGCTCTTCAGGTCTCCAATTCCTTTCAGCTTTGTTGGCTGCAATATACTTCTTTCTCTTGGGCTGGTTCCACTCCCTGTTAGCAGCTTTCTTTGGAAGTCATCCCATGGATCTGGCATCTCTGACATTTTGTTGTCTCCAAGACAATCCAGGCTTCAATTTCACGGCTTCATGGAATGGCCTCTCTAGGATTCCATTCAGGGAAAGCCTTAACCCATGACTGGCCCCAGTGGCTTTACTTAATTGTGGAGGCAAATTCCATACTCCATTTCTTCCATCTTTAATTCCAGAACGCATGGCAGAAGCTGCTACATTTTGCTCCTTACTGGGGCTGGCATTTGGCCCCCTTATTCAATTATATCTTTCACAACTTTCTATTTTCAATGGTTTCCTTTACTGCCTAAGTTTGGTTGTCCTGATACTGGATCTGTAAACCAAGCTGACATTAAACACAGAGATCTTTCAGTTACATCTTCAGCAGCTTTCTGTTTTTGATGGTTACCTTCACTGGATAAGCTTGGCTGTTCTGGAACTGGCTCTGTAGACCAGGCTGACCTCAAACTCAGAGATCCACCAGTCTCTGCCTTCAGAGTGCAGGGATTAAAGGTGTGCACCACCACATCCAGCTCTAATCTTTTCTTTAATTCCTTTCCACAATTTGGAAACTTAGCCAGTGGGATCTTGTCCTGAGATCATTGCTCCCTTTATTCCATTTCTTAGTCTGTTTATCTCCTTGAACATAGGAGGTAGCTCCATTTCATTTCATTCCACTTCCTGGACCTCCTTTTCTCCTCAAATTTTACATTTATATGTTACTTTCTCAGCTTGCTTCTTTTCATTAAGAATATTTATAAGCATGAACACTAGTAACCACACAGCAGAGTCTATACTAGGCTGTTCTGAGATTTCCTATGTCAATGAAAATAATCTAAAACTCTTCACTTTAGCTTTATTTTAGGTAGGCTTTTTGGACAAGGGAAAAAAATCACATTCTTCACTAAAATATCACAAGAATAATCTCTAGACCACATATTACCATTCTTCTCCTCTGAAACCTCTTGAACCAGGCCCCACAGTTCAAATAACTCTTATTACCTCTGTCTTCCATGTTCCTACTGGTATGACTCATTAAGCAGCACTTAAAAGCATTCCATAGCTTTCCTAACCCAAACTCTTGAAGTCCATATTAATTCAAACAAAAACATGGTTCAGCCTATCACAGCAATACCCCAGTCCCTGGTACCAATTTCTGGCCTAGTTAGGGTTACAACTGACCATGGCAACTCTTATAAAGGGAAACATTTAATTGGGTGGCTTATAGTTCAGAGGTTGTTTATTATCATCATGATGGGACATGGCAACATGCAGGCAGACATGGTACTGGAAAAGGAGCTGAGAATTCTGCATCTTTGATCCACAGGTAACAGGAAGTGGTCTGAGTCATTGGGAGGGACTTGAGAATTTATGAGACCTCAAATCCCACCCCCACAGTGACATACTTCCTCCAACAAAGCCACACCTCCTAATAGTGCCAATCCCTTTAGGAGACCATTTTCTTTTAAATCACCATATGTGGTGACCATTTTAATTCTATAAATCTAAAGCCATAGATGCATATGTTGGTAAATGTGTGTGGAAAAATACTATCCGTATGCAAGTTTACTCTGTTTAAGTCTCAGAAGAAAGTTGATCTCACTTATCGAGAGATGCTTCATTCTAACCCCGTGTTCAGGCACACACAGAACTCCAGTTTCACAGCTTCTTGTGCAGTCACTAACATGAACAGAAAAGTCACCACAACCCCTTACCTAGTGCAGTGTATTTGAAGTTTCAAGTGAATCCCAAATCTGATGTCTTGACTCAAAACTCTAAGCTGCTGGGCCCAGAGAGGCCTGAGATGCTTGCAAATTATCCTGGACTTCCCACCGTCGAGGAAACTTGGGCCCTGAGAGTTCTCCAGCCTTGAATCTTTGTTAGTGAAAGGCCCACCTCTGCTTCACCACTGAAAGGATATCATCTGGCTAGCACATGGCTGTCAGTTTTTAATGGCAACCACATAAATAGCTCACCATTGCTTTATATCCTCAAATACTGTTCATTGCATCTCTCATAAAAAAAGCCTCTCAAATTCAGCTTAAAGTAGGAGTTTTTGGCACCTGACACCCTCTCCTTGATTAATTTTAAACAGTGTAATCTGGAAAGTATTTAAAATTTGTCGACACCTAACTTCCCTACAAGAAGCCTGGAACTTTGTAACCTTTGTTAAAATTGGAGAAAAGAATATCTTTCTTGCAGCTTATATTTGTGTGCTAGTGAATCTAAAACCAGAAGCTAACAGTTAATATAGCAAGTAGATTGTTTAAAAATACTACACACAGATACTGCATATATAATAGAAGTATCACACAAACAAGAAAACCTGTAGATGACACTGCTTTACAGATTAGAAAGAGGATAAGCTTGAAACTGAGTTCTTTTTTCCATGCTTTAAAAATATTACTAGTTCTTTTAAAATTTTGTGTTTTTATCCCATTTGTTCCCCTTACCCAGATCCACCCCTGATTTGCTACCCATCCAGCTTTGTGTCTCTGATACCTAGTTTAATGTCAACTTGACACAAGCTAGAGTCATCTGAGCTAAGGAATCCCAATTGTGAAAATGCCACCATAAGATCAGCCTGTGAACAGAAAAACCTGCAGGACATTTTCTTTATTGATGATTGGTGGGAGACCGCCCAGCCCATGTGGGTGAGGATACCCCCAAGCTGGGTTTTATAAGAAAGCCAGCCGGGTGGTGGTGACGCATGCCTTTCATCCCAGCACTCAGAAGGCAGAGCCAGGTGGATCTCTGTAAGTTCAAGGTCAGCCTGGGCTACGAGTGAGATCCAGGAAAGGCACCAAAACTACACAGAAAAACCCTGTCTTGAAAAATCAAGAAAGAGAGAAAGAGAGAGAGAGAGAGAGAGAGAGAGAGAGAGAGAGAGAGAGAGGAATGGAGGGAGGGAGGGAGGGAGGGAGGAAGGAAGGAAGGAAGGAAGGAAGGAAGGAAGAAAAAAAAGAGAAAGAAAGAAAGAAAGAAAGAAAGAAAGAAAGAAAGAAAGAAAGGAAGGAAGGAAGAAAGAAAAGGAAGAAAGCCAGTAGAACAAGTCATGAGGCAAGCCAATCTTCAATATCATTTCATGAACTCTGCATCAGCTCCTGTCTCCAAGTCCCTGCCCTGTTTGAGTTCCTGCCCAATTGCTATTGATGATTGCTGTGGATATTGCTCTGTGTAAATAAAGTTCTGATTGGCCAGTGGCCAGGCAGGAAGTATAGGCGGGACAAGAGAGAAGAGAATTCTGGGAAGTAGAAGGCTGGAGGGACACTGCCAGCCGCCGCCATGAGAAGCAACATGTAAAGACACTGGTAAGCCACAAGCCATGTGGCAAAGTATAGACTAACAGAAATGGGTTAATTTAAGATAGAAGAAGTAGATAACAAGAAGCTTGCCACGGCCATACAGTTTGTAAGCAATATAAGTCTCTGTGTGCTTTCTTGGTTGGGTCTGAGAGGCTGTGGGACTGGCGGGTGAGAGAGATTTGTCCTGACTGGGCCAGGCAGGGAACTCTAACTACAGATGATGAACTGTTCTATGAAAGTAAGAGTAAAGTAAACCCTTTCCTCCTCAAATTGCTTTTGGTTATGATGTTTCATCATAGCAACAGAAACCCTAACTAAGCCAGTGTCCACAATACTTAAGTCCAATTGGTGCTGCCCATATTTCTGGGATGTGTGGCCCTCCACTGAAGGGTAGTCAGCTTATCAGGGCCTTCACACTTAGAGGAAGCTCTCCTCTGTCACTCAACAGCTGTTGCTTGCTATGTCACACAGCTCCTTAGCTGGGCGAGATTCCATGCCCACTCCCCTTCTACATGTCAGGGCTTGGTCTGGCTGCAGCTTGTCCAGGTCTTGCATTGTCATCATAGCTGCTGTGAGTTCATACGTGGAGCTGATGTGATGTGTCTGGAAGCCACTGTTTCCTTGTGGTCATCTGTAGCCTCAGGCATTTATACGATTCCCATCCCTCTCTCACCCCTGAGCTTTGGGAGGAGGGTCTGTGACATAGATGTCCCTCTGAGGGCTGAACATTCTGCAGTCTCTCATTCTCTGCACTTCTGCCAATTCTCGGTCTCTGTGTTAATCTATATATACTGCAAATAGAAACTTTTCTGGTGACAGGTGAGAGATGGATTAATCTATGGGTATAACAACTCATTAGGAATTACTTTAATACTACGTCCATTTAGCCGAATGTATTCACTACTTTTCTATTCTGTGATAAAACACCATGAGCAAGGTATTTTATGGAAAAGTTAATTTGGGCTTACGGTAACAGAGAGGTAGAGTCCATGATTGAGGAGTGAAGGCATGACAGCAGGGAGAGAGGCTTACATCTTAAACCACAAGCGCAATGCAGACAGAGTGAACAAGAAATGACCTCAGTCTATAAAACTCTCAAAGCCTGTCCCCAATGTCATACTTCCTCCAACTTGGCCACACCTCCTAAGCTCCGAGTCCTAGTTACTTTTCTGTGCCAAGTATTTGCTGTGCCAAGACACTATGACCAAGGTAACTTATAAAAGAAAGAACTTTTTGTGCTCACAGTGTCAGATGGTGTCTCCATGACCATCATGGTGGAGAGCATGGCAGCAGACAAGCCGGCATGCCCTGGCACTAGAACAGAAGCTGAGCACTTACATATTAAGACAATAACCACAGGGCTGAAAGAGCTAACTATGAATGGCCTTGTCCATTGGAACCTCAAAGCCCACTCCCACTGACTCATCTCCAACAAGGCTGTACCTCCTAATCCTTCCTAAACAGTTTCACCAAATGAGGACTGAGTATTTCAATATATGAGCCTATAGAGGCCTCTATCATTCAAACCACTACTCTCCACAAGCAGTTCCACCAACTGGACACCAAGTATCCAAATGCCTGAGACTACAGGGGACATCTTATTTAAACCACCACACAGAATAATCACAGTAGGTTCTCCCCTAGACCTGTCTCTCCATGGGTTCTTGACCTGATGATGATGTGAGATATAGGTTTCATATTGTGGAAATGTCCTTAAGTCAAACCAGAAAGTGATTGGTTAAGTGGACATGTCATGCCATGCCAGTCATTATTGTGGTCACAGGGTTCACAGCTGGGTAGGACTGATGATTACTTTTTTTTCATTCAATAGCTTGTATAGCATTTTCCTGCAATATAAAAGCTAGCTAGTAGGAATGAAGTTTCTAGGTCAGTACCTACTTGATTTATTCATATTCTGTGACACCAGTACTCAGTGTCTTCATCAGTATGGTCTTACCATCAAGTTCAGGAGGGAAACCAAGAGAATTGGCAATAGCCTGTGATGTTTGGAAGAAGGTCTATAGGACCTCAATGACCAACATCTCCAAAAGAACGAATCCACTCCTGGCTCTGGGCTTTTTAGTTTTTATCTTGTGATAGTCCAATATTGATGCATTTTTGACATACAGACCAACCACAGGAAAAGGACTATGGATGTGTGAGTCAGAGCTGCATTTGGAGTCCCAGCTCTACCGTTTGCTGTCACAGATCCTTAGGCAAATTACTCACTTTTCACAGCCTCATATCCCTTAGTAATAGGGATGGATGTAATTTACAAGATTGCTTTGGATACACCAGTTAGCTCCTGGTCCTTAGTAAGATGTAGTCATTTTCTTTCTTAGTATAAACATCTATGCTCTTCTTTACACTTTTGACATAATAAACTAACTTCAACAATGTCAAGGCAGTAAAAAATAAGGTCTGGTTCCCTCAGGAGCCTTGTAAAGTATTTAGTGGTTGACTGATATGTAGTAATCTTAGATACTGCATGCAATGACGCTGGGCCAAGTAGCTCACTCTATCACCCCAGCAGGTTGCTACTCCATTGAAAAGGAAACAAAACACAACTACAGTAACTGGATAGGCTCCTATGATAGAAACAAATTCACCCAAGGAAGGCTTAGCTTAGTACAGAACACTGTAGCGATCATGCAGTCTTGGCATATTCTCCCAGATGTAGAAAGCTGTGGCAAATTACATCTCAGAGAAACCACTCTTATTCAAAGTAAGTTTGGAAACAATATTTAGAAGTCTAACCCTTCTTTAATCATATACTTTGATGGAAGGATGTTCTTATGCACATCAGCTCAGCTCAATTCCTTCCAGAAGGACTGACATCTTAAACGGCACTAAACAATGAATCACCTTGTCAGATAAAGTGCAGAATGGAAAACCTGTTACCAAACTCGGCTGATATAATGACATTTACAACAACATGTTTGAGGTGATAAACCGACAATAATAATTATATTTCCTTTAGACTTTGATTGTACTTTGAAAGTTCGATGCAATCATACTTGCTTCCTTCAAGAAAATTTTACACCCCGACATTTAATTTCTGAAACTTCAAACCTTCTATGAACATGCAAATCACAGTTGGCATTAAAAGAATTGCTCTCTGCTCCCTTCCAGGAGCCTGGGATAATGATGACAATGGGGATGTGAGCAATAGCTGAGTACAAGAGACCCTTCCAGAGATTCAAGGTTGATGGACGCAATTCCTTTCTGAAATGACAAACAGAGCATTTTCCTCTCCTGAACATGAAGATTTGCTGGTGGATGCTCAAGGAGAATGAAAAGTAGAATCAAGGACATGCAAAATACCAGACAGAGGTGTGAGCTGGAGCTTGTGAACATAGTAGGCACTTCACCATAATCATTTGTGGGGATTTTAATATAATGTGAGCATTCAGAAGGCAGGGTCACTCTCTCTAGAGTGAGCTTTAAGTTGGTCTTGCAAAGCATGCTGGGATTACTCTTGATAGAAGTTGCTGGGCCTTGCAGACATCCCTGGCTCCCTCTGTAGCTTCTAAGACTTCATGAAGAAAGAACTGACCACAGGGCAGCAACCTCACTCCCCTAAGGTAGCCAAGAGATCAATTATCTTCTACATCCATAATGTCTCACTGCTACCCCAGCTATTCAAAGGCCAGTAGCTTCCTGCTCAACACCGTTTCTCTCCCATTTTTCTGTTTGTCAATAGCTCTTGCAGAAAGCCTGCTGGGGAAAATGTTAAAACTTTGGATTAAAATGAGCTTGCAGATACTGTTTGTAGGGTCCTGATATCAAGGTTCACTCTTTCTCAGAACTCCCCCAGAAAATCAGGCACAGGCTGTAATCACTTCCCAGAACTCTAGTTATTACAAAAATCTGCTAATGCCCCAAAAGTTCTGAGATGAGAAGAACATAAACCTGAGTCCCATGTAAAATGGGGCCTTTTCTTCTAGCTACGACTCAGAGTCTGACACTTCTGGGTCTTCCACCAAACACAAAAGTTGTATATTTTGCACTTAGGATCTTATACAAAGTGGAGGACATTTATGCTCACATTTCCTTGTTTTGTGCTTCTGCAGCTCCTTGATGGCCTCCCACAGAAGAGAAAATAAACCACATTGCTGGAGTTATAAACTAGGAACGTATTCCTTAAGCTAATCTTGGAGGATATTTTCCCATGGCTGCATCAATTATAGAGTATTGATGTCTAGTGGTCTGTATCTTGGCCTTCCAATGCTAACACTGCTCTAAACACAGTGACTCTCAAATTGGTATTACTATAAAAAATGTGTTCACATGTATGTAAGGCGTAATATGTGTACACCTTAACTAAAGGATACTGGATGTTTTAATACCAAACAGCAGTTGAGCATAGCTTTCCAAAAAAACAGGAAGTGTCTCAGATCAGAATGACCTCGACATGAATCCACAGTTCTTGTTTATAAAACGAGCAAAGGAGGAAAGGCGAGAAGGTGCTTGATATGTGGACTCTAAGGCAGTTTCAAACAGCAGACGTCAAGGGGGATTGGTCCACTGCGGGGCTGTAGGCTGCAGCACAGGCAGCCAGCAGAGGAAAGCATGACTGTTCATCACATGAAAGGGATTTCACAGGAGCTCTCTCTAGCACAGGCATGGTCTCTAATAGAGCGGGTTCATGCCCACTTGCAAGATGCTGTAAGTAAATCTATTTCACAGTTGAAGACAGGCCTCTTTCCTGAGTGATGAGGCTGAGCCAACATTTGAAGTCAAGAACATCTCTTCAAAGCCTAGCATCCCACCCCCACCACCTCCCGCCCCGATGTAATCTGCACTGCCTCACCAGTCCTTGAAGTCCATAGAACCAGCAAGCATGGTGCCTGCGGGGATTGGAGAAGGATGGCAAGATATGGGATTTCCAAAGCATTTTTGGCTATGGCAATTCGATGTTAACAAGCCAGTTAGGAAGAAGATGCTATGATTTTGTTGACTCTAAAAATGAAACTTTTCTACACAGGCGTGCATACAACTTTAGCAAAGTTTTAAAAATTTTCTTTTGACCCAAGGCGCAGAATAGCACTTCTCCATTCTTTGAAAACAATATGGGATGATTGGTGACCACAGGCTGAAGTGCCTTTCTTCCCTCTTCTCCACACATCATTATTTGTAAAATCTTTGAGAAAGGAAAATGATGAAGACTCCATATTGTGAAAAGATACTGCTGCATTCAAATGGCTTTGTCCCTTTCTTAAGAAATCAGGCAAGAAAACTTGGCTAATTAGAGGGCCAGCAGGCCTTTGAAGCCCGTATAATGAATTTCGGGGGCAAGGACACATCAGGGTTCACATTCTGGTAAATGGCTCGAGGAAAAGAAAATGGGGAGGCTGTCTTCCCATCGGCAGTGTCCACATGAACAAAAGCTGCACACAGCCTGCCAACATCATAGGTGTAGGCCTGGGCTAATGTCTGTATTAATTTAACTTTTTGCTAGAATCGCTGTTCAAAATTTTCTTGTAAATGAATCACTGCTTTACAAAATGAAAAATCCATAAACGTAACAAGGAGTCTATGACAATTAGTGGCGTGAGCCCTTCTTAAATCTTCCTTTGGAGATGGAGCTTTTCATGGTTCAGATATTGTTCCAATAATTAATTTGAAAATTTGCCATATTTTTCTGAATTACTGCTCTGCACTGTTCTCAAGGGAAGGAGCTGAGAAGCTGCAGCCCACTCGCCTTTAGCCCAACCTGGTTAGAGCTCAAAGTAACCACACCTCCTTTGTGTCCCTCAGCAGCCCAGTAAGGGCAAGGTGTCTTCTGTCTGCATGGTCACCTACTGAGAAGAGAACATGCACACTGCGCATCAGTGGTGGGGGAGGATTTGGGAAAATCATGTCCAGAATACTCAAAGGTACTTCTCATTTTCAAAGCTGCTAATTTAATCTATCTGAGTCCAAGCTCAGGTCAACCACCAATTTAACAAGCATTTAAAGGCACTTACTCTACATTAGGGAAACTGCTGAACACTGAAGATACCCATTTCTCCAGCCAGGACTCTGGAAATCAGCTCTGATTAAGAATATTCCACCTGGTACCCAGGCCAGGGGATGGGGATCTGTCCCTGGTCTATGGGCTAGTTTCTGGAACCCGGTGCCTGTGGTGTGACACCTTACACAGCCTTGGTGTAGTGGGAAAGGGCTTGGCCCTGTCTAAGTTCAGTGTGCTGGACTCTGCTGACTCCCCATGGGAGACCTCGATTTGGGGAATGTGCGGATGCGGGGTGGCTTGTGAAAGAGGGTTGGGGGTGGGAGGAGAGGGTTCTGTGGATAGCATGTAGAAAAATTTCTTAACAAAGAAAAATGAAAAAAAAAAAAAAGAATATTCCACCCCTCTTATGTTCAGCCCTTCAGACGATACTGTTGATTCCACTTGCAAAAAAAAAATATTAAAATTAAAATTAATTTAAAAAACAACCTATTATATTCACCCACTTATTTTGCAAAAGTTTCAGCTGCCAGTGTTCTTTCCTGTATTACAGTTCCATGTCTCCACACATCCACTCAGAAAGCATACTGACCCCCTCCAACAACTATTCAGGATGTGCTCCCTTGAGTAAAAGCCACATTACAGAAGAAGACAGGATTCTTATTCCCATGGGGCAGTGTCCTGAAGGAAGTATTTGGAAAACGTTAAATACAAAAGCCCTTGAAAAGAAGGAAAGCCAGCCAAGGGGATGAGTGAACCACTGATAGGAAAGCAAAGTTCTGTTGCTTGGCCAACTTCAAGGAGAAGAACATTACATTTTAGTCTGGGAATGCACATTAGAAAAAAATATTCTATTTGTTTTTGATTCAGCCTCTAAACATTCAAAGTCATTCTTGTTTCCTACAAATTGCCAATAATTATTGATTGGTGATCATAAGGATTTCCAGAGTAGTTAGCCAGTAGCAACATCAGCAATAGGATGAGGGAAGTCAGTAAGTCTTATTAATACTTGAATATTCATTTCTTAACTCTTGATAAACATTTTAACTATATCTTGGGATCAAAATGTATTGTGTGCTTGAAATCCACATTAACTCAGTTCAAATAGCAGTTTATACTTACTAAAACCAGGGTCTGGGTCAGTTGTAGAGCATGTGCTATGAAAATGTAAAACCTTGGGTTCAGTTCCCAGCACCAGTGTTTGTGTGTCTATATGTGTATGTATTGTATGTCTCTCTGTGTGTAATGATATTATTAATATTGCAACATATGATTATGAAAACTTCATTTTACTTATAAACAAATTCAATTGTTAAGAACTTCCAACCAATTGAGACGGAGATGAAAAAATAAAACTCTCTTTTAAAATACATATAATGTTTAAAAACAAACAACAACAAAACTATATATGTCAGTTTCTGTTATTAAATCCTGTTAATATTACTGTTCAAGAAAACATCTTCATCTGGAAGAATTTTTCAAGTCTTACTGAGACTAATTAAAAGCAGAAAGCCAATTTTATTAATTCCAAATTTAAGAAGTTTCAAAAGCATGACTACCCATGTTACGGAGTCATCACTAGTCCATGACAAGCCATCTCAGGCCAATCCCAATGCTGACTCTAGAGGACAGGAAAGCCAAGAGAAACAGGAAGGCAGAGCAAAGGCAAGCTTGCTGTTTCCTGAGGCTTGTGGGAAGTGAGGTATGGAGACTTCAGGAAGGAACTTAGTGGCCCAAAGGATGAGGAATGGCTGCATCGGCACCATGATTTGAAATGCCCAAATTCCACTACTAAAATCTTTCATGATAAAATTGTAGACATAGGAGCTGGAGGGATGGTTCAGCAGTTAAGAGCATGTACTGCCCTTGCAAAGGACCAGACTTGGTTTTCCAGCACCCATAACTCCCTGTAACTCAGGCTCTAGGAGACCATATTCCCTCTTCGGGATTCAGTGAGTACCTGTGCTCATGTGCACATATCCACACACATAAGCACATATACCTACACATGATTAAAATAGCTTTAAATAAGAAATAGAGTGGATTTATCCATGTTTTATATCTATTTTTAATCACAAATATTTATATGTATACTTGGCAATTTAGTGTTAAGTTCTGAATAGACAGCTGGTATGTCTAGCAAGAAGTAATCCTACTAAGAAGATGACTCAGGTTAGGACCTGGTCTGTAGCAAGAGCCATTCAGAAAGTGATCTAGGGAAGGAGACCTTGGGCAAAGAGAAAGGGCACAGAGCCACAGGAACCACAAGCTTATCCATGTGGGAGGTGAGGAGAAAGAAGTGACAAGGAAAAGGGTCCTGGCCGTGGACAGAGAGATGCTGGACTTCCGCTCTGTTTCTCTCCGCCACCATCCAGCCTCCCAGACCCATGATTCGCTCCTGAATCCCACTGGCTCATCACTTTGTAAACCGCCCATTAGCAATTCTTGGTCTACCATGCAGCCATGGCTTCCCACACCCCCCAGAAAAACACCTGAAGTCCTCAGCAGCCTCCAAGACCCTGAAGCCCTGGCCCAGCAGACTTCTCTGTCCTGGTCTCAGAACTGACTCCTGGCCTGCCACTGATTTCCAGACCTTTCACTACTATTTCTTCACATACCAAGCTTTTGACTCTGGGTTCTACCTGGCGCCAGTGCTTAAAATGGGATGTCTTCCCTTTGCTGTGTGGTACTGCCGAGTTCCTCACCCCTCTGGTACCTCTCTCACTTTTGGAAGCATATTCTGCCAATGATTACAAAACCGCACCCTTACACTGATATCCTGCTTCAGCAATCCATCTCCTTGGATCTCTTTCCTTGTATACCGACTTTCCCTCGCTGTATTGAAAGCCGCTTGCAGGCTGGCATCCTGTGGATTTTCTTTACCATTGCTGACTCAACATTCAAACGCATTCACTACATGTGAATAGACAAGAGAGGAAATATTACATTAACAATAATAGTCCTTTAACTTACAACACAGTAGAAAAATAATATAAATAATACTAGTAACACATGACTTAAGCAGTTCCCTGCTGTTGACTAGTCAGCAAGGGCTGAACATGCCACTAATCATTGTCTTGCTGTCCAAGAGCCTATAAGCAAGATATGACGCTCCCTATGAAGTTTCCAAAACAGCTTAAAAACTGGAAATTCAGATAGGAAACTTGCCATTGGTAGTTGTGGAGCCACTGGTTGTGGAAGCCTTTGAATCCCAGACTCAGAATGAAGATGTCTTTGACTAATATCTAAGGGGTTGTTTTGATTATGTGAAATAATTCTTTGAATATTTTCTCAGTAGAAATCTTACTTCCTGGATTAGAACAGAGCTTTTATGCTTCTCTATGTGGGGACCCTAAGTGAAGTCGATCCCGGCTTTTCATCTCAGAGTTGCCCAAGGACTCCATTTTTTACTCTATTCCCTCAAAGAAAACTGGGGTTCTTTTCAAAAGTAAAATGCCTCCCTTGGCATGTGGCAAATCACAGGGAAAATTAAAAGGATAAAATCTTAGATTAAATGTGAAATAAAGTCTAATGTAATTTCTTCTGAGAATTTGTGGTTACTTTTGGCCATAAAGTGGACTGTACAGAAATTTATAGGCTCCTGTTTTCATGAAAGAAGAGGGCACACTCACTGTAAGTGATGCCTAAGTGTGCATCAGCTTTATGTAGTTATAGTCAGTGAGCAGTATGATAAGCCCATGTTAACTTTATATGCAGGGCCACTGAATCATGATTGCAGCGAACGGACAGTGTGCTTTAGTCAAGCGGGTGTATGTGTCCACCCCTTTCCTGGCCCAGGTAACCTTGGAGCTGTCATAGCTAGTGCTACCTGTTCCCGGGCTCAAATCTGGAGTCACACAGCACGTAGGATTTGGTTCTACCTTTTCCACTCTCAAGCTTTTCTTTCCTGTCTATCCCTGTGGACTGTTTGGGGTAAATAATGCTGTTCTGAACATTTGTTTATGGTTTGAATTTGAGGGGTTTTTGTTTCTCTTGGACAGATACCCAGAAGCAGGACTTTGGAATGAGATGTTAAGCGAATAGTCAGCATTGTAAGAAACGACCCAACTTTACTACCCCTTGTGTGAGTACAAGTTCGTGCCCATTCTAAATGTGGACAAGCCTTTTGTTTACTTTGGGTTTTGCTTTTTTTTTTTTTTTTTTTTTTTTTAAATGCAGTAGCATCTCCTATACAGCTCAGGCTGGCCGCTGACTGAAGTCTCTTGCCTCAGCCTCCAAAGTGCTGGGATTATTGGCAGGAAGCACCCTGTTCAACCCTTTGCCAACCTTTGAATTTTTAGCTACAGTGAGGGGTTGTCCTCATAGCTTTCAGTTACGTTTCCCTAACGATCGCTTGCTTTTATCCTCCGTGTGTAATGTTGGTGACATGTCTCTTTCAGTCTTGTGTGTGTTAATTTGGCACATGTGTGCAGATGCATACACACATGTATATGCACACATGCACTTGCACCTGGAAACCGGAAGTCAGTATCACTCTTTGTTAAAGAGGAGCATTCCACCTTGTTCTTTTGAGGCAGAATCTCTCACTGGGACATGGGCTCACTAATTAGGACCGGCTGCTGGCCAGCAAGCCCAGAGCTCTCCTGTTCCCACTTCCTAAGCACTAGGATTTCAAGTGTGCAACACCGTACCTGGAATTTTTTCATGAGTTCTAGAGATAAAAATTCTCTCTGTCTGTCTGTCTGTCTCTCTCTCTCTCTGTCTGTTTATCTGTCTCTGTCTCTGTCTCTCTCTGTTTCTCTGTCTCTCTCTCTGTCTCTCTCTCTCTCTCTCTCTCTCTGTCTCTCTCTGTCTCTCTCTCTCTCTCTCTCTCTCTCGTGTGGTGTGTGTGTGTGTGTGTGTGTGTGTGTGTGTGTGTGTGTGTGTCCGTGTGTCCTTTACCCCTGGCCTCTCTGGGGATGGGGGACTCACTATGCTGCCAGGCTGGCCCAAACTCTGATTATTTTGCTTCAACCTCCAAACATGAATATCATAGGCATGCATAACCATGTGAAGCCATCCTTCAGCTCTTAATAGCACATTCCTGAGAAATTGCCTTCTCACTATCATCTCATTCATGTCTTAATTTCCCAAGTAGAAATGAATAAAATCTTCCATTTTTCTCTTAGCATATATCCCAACTATTATTTTTTTAGTATGATGTGAAGATTTGGTACAAAGCAATGAGTCTGTTGATGGAGGCATGTGAACTATTAATAATATTAATAATTTAATTCTATTAATATACAATAACTGATTTTGTGCTTATTTATCAGAAACATACTTTCCCTTTTGTATACTCAGATCCCTTCCCGCTTTATTAGAATATAATTGATGTTAGTTGTATTTATATACTATATACAGTACAATGTGACTTTTTGATCTAGGTAAGCACAATGAAATGATTCAATTGAGTTGATTAGCATAGCTACCACCTCACATACTTATCCACATACTCATCATCATTCTGTGTCAGGGAGATTTTAGATCTACTGTTTTAGTAACAATGCTCCATTAGTAACTTCCCTCACCCACTGGATTAGGCAAAAGGTCTTTAGAAGGTCCTATCTTGTCTAAGTGAAACCTTGTAGTGTTTGACCAGCCTCTCCCAGTCTCTCTTCCCTAACCCCACCCAGGCCACCTCATTCTGCTCTCTTCTGTGGTTTGACACTTTTCAGGAAGATCATGCAGTGTCTGTATGAATCATAAATGGTTTTGTTTTTGTTTTGGAATCCCCCTTTTGTTTCCCGTGGCTGTAATAATTTACACTCCCAATCGCAGTATACAAAAGCTTCCTTCTCAAATCCTGGCTAGCGTTTTATTTTTCATCTTTGTCTCACTGTGTCTTTGACTCACATTTCCCTGGTTATTCATAATGTCGAGTCTTTAAAATTTTATATTCATCTGTCTTTTCTTTTTGAATAAATATCTATTGAGAGGCTTTTCCAGTTCAGAAAAGGGTTTTAGATTTATTTACTTGCTGAGAGAGAGAGAGAGAGAGAGAGAGAGAGAGAGAGAGAGAGAGAGAGATTATACTACAGCAAGCATGCAGATGTGGGAGAGGACAATCTTCAGGACTCAAGTCTGGTTCTGGGGCTCAAACTCAGGTTGTCAGACTTGATGGCACCTTCACCTGTGGAATCATCTCAGTGACACCGGAAGTGGTGCCCACGAACAGGACAGAGATGAATGCGCAGTGTGGAAAGGGTGGACTCTGACTTGAACAGAAACTCAAATCCTCCCCCAGCTCTCCTTCTTCCCTTTTCTCCCCCCCACTCCTCCTCCTCTTCCTCCTCCTTGATGATGGTAAGAAAGATGCTCAAATCTGGATCACATTTGGATCACCTGGTCTTCACAGAAGCCCCTGAGAGCTGTGGTATGTTTGTTTCTCTTCTCTAAGGTGACAGTGTTGTCAGCAGGTGGGACTTGGGGAAGTGATTAGGCTGCCCCAGGGATAGAAATCAGAGCTGTTTAAAGCAGCCTGTGGGAGTGCGTGCCTCCAGCCCCCTCTCCGCACTGAGGGCAGTGGGGAGAGCCAGGGAGCACATTCTCAGCCACTGCTCTCTCTCAGCCATGGACTTCCAGCCTTCAGAACTGTGAGCCATGGTTTGTTTTGAAGCTGTTGAGTTTATTGTGGTTTTTGTTTGTTTGTTTGTTTGTTTTAAAGCATACTCTAAGGCTTTTTCTCTTTAAATTTAGAAAAATTTGCTGAGGATAGTGTTTCCATAGCCATTCCTCTGTGGACAAACATAATGATTCCTGAAAACATCACATTCTTCCGTTATTCGGTGCTTACTTGTGGCATGGTTCACATTTTCTGGCCATTAGTAAATGGAGATAATTTGAATACACAGTTCTTGGAATTTTCCTGGCATTGTTTATGTATTATTAATATATCTGAATTTTACTTGTATGCAACCTAAAACATAATTAACAAGTGGTAAGACATTAACTCCACTGACAGAGTTATAGAGATGCTTCATCGTTATGAGAATAACTTCAGCAGTTTCTGGAGAAGCATTTTTGAAAAATGTCATGGTAAGCAATATGGATCTGATATCTCACTTAAGTTTTTTTTTTTTTTTTTTTTTTTTAGTCAACTCCCACATTTAATGATGAACATTCTATAAGATTTTTTTTTTACAACTTTTCTGAATAATTGTACATCCCAGAGTAACAGAAGGATATCAGATTCCTTAGCTATCAGGACAACAGGATGAGAATAGTCCCAGGATGGTTTGAAGTGAAAAGCAAGGGATAAGACCAGAGCCTGTTGGAAACATTGTTCTCTTACATCTTCCTCAGACTAGGACTAGAAAAATATCACGTCACGTTTTCTTCAGCAGCACCTGTGCTTTTCCACACAGGCACCTCCCCTCCCTCCATACCCTCCTTTTGGAGCTGCCTGCCACTCACCTGGGGTGGTTAGGCCTGGGCTGGTTTCTGGGGAAAGCAATGCTCGGGCTGAGCCTGGAGTGTCACACCTGCAGGGCCCAGGACAGGAAGCAGCTATCTACATCACAGTCAACCTTAGGGTTGGTGTTGACAAAGTGGCCTCCCCCAGTGAAGTGTAAGAGCTCTGGGGGCAGTAATTATCACCAGAGACAAGTATTCAAGATCAACACAGGACAGGGCACATAGTAGGTACTCAAGCTGTTATTTAATGAGCAGTGAGTAGACACATCGTATATCCTCTCTCTGTGCTCTATATCCTTCACTATGCTGTCTCTGTTTTAGATAGAAGATCTTAAAAAAGAAAGGAAGGAAGGAAGGAAGGAAGGAAGGGAGGAAGGAAGGAAGGAAGGAAGGGAGGGAGAGAGGGAGGGAGGGAGGGACAGAGGAAGGGAAAGAAAGAAAAAAGGAAGGAAGGAAGGAAGGACCATTATTTTATGGAGAGGGAAGGCATCCACGTGAATGTCAGAGGAAGGTTTGGGAAAGTTGGTTCTCTCCTTTCACTATGTAAGACCTGGGGCTCAAACTTGGGTTGTCAGGTTTGATATCAAGTGCCTTTACCTGCTGAGCCATCTCAGCAGCCAAGATAAAAGATCGTATTTTGGGAATCTTGAAAAACTGTATCATTTCAATGGGAAGTTGTCCTCTTTGCAAATTTGGACATCCTAATCTGTTTTCCTATCAAATATGCAAATTCTATTTTTTTTTAATGTAGAAGAAATTCATCAACCTATAACCTTTTAGGTAAGAAATAGACATTTTTGTTTTCTTACTTGGGACACAGCTTTGACACGTGGGTATATATACACAAGGTAGAATCACCCTTTGAGAGATGCTGCCTACCCTTCCCATTTGGATCCCAATGGGCTTGTGAGCATCTTACAAAGACCAGGAGAAATTTTGCTGTGTGGCTTCTGAGGCATCAGAGCACAGGCAGCTCCTCTTGGTCTCTGAAACACTGATTCTTGGAAGCTGAGGTAGTCCAGTAATTAAACGCTACTGAGCCCATCATTCTGGGAGGATTTCAGCCAACTCTTGAGTAATCTCAAATTGGGCATAACACATGTGGAAGGGGATGGTGCCACATGACTTCAGTCCTCAGCCACTCTCTTCTCCCCTAGCCTTTCTACACGAGGGCCTAGACACCATGGGGCCCAAACCAAGACATCTCCATTGTGGCATGTACAAATCAATGAGACTGTGTACAAAATTAAGTCGTTATTTTTGCCACTAAGTTTGGCAAGGTTTGTTATGTTGTACGGAATAATTGGAACCCCACCCTATGACCACAGTCGGTTGGGCTGTAGCAATGACTGCCCTCTGCTCTTTACACTTCTGCCGAGCCCTCTCTCTGGATTCTCCTTCCTGCTCGGACACTCTTCCTCTGTTGCTCTCCAGTGTATTGTCTCATAAGCCTGAGGTATGGAACAAAGATTAAATATTAAATGATAAAATATGGCCAATCAGATATGGTCATTTAATTGGTGATGTTTTGTGAGCTAAAAACAATAACAACAGCAAAAAATGAAAACCACCACAAAGAAAAAAATATAGCTACAAGCTTCCAGATGCCTGAAGACCTGTAAGCAGGTGGACAGATTATCAGGAGATAATAGAAAAACAGACAGCAAGGGGCTAAATTGAAAACCAATACTATCTCTGCTGGTTCGTGTCAACTTCACACCAACGAGCATCCAAAAGAGACGCTCAACTGAGGAGTACCTCTATCCAACAGACCTGGGGGCAAGTTTAATGGGGCATTTTCTTAATTAATGTTTGATATAGGAGGGCCCAACCCACTTTGGGTGGTAGCAGTCTGGGCAGATGGGCCTGGGTCCTACTAGAAAGGTAGCTGAGCAAGTCAGGTGGGAAGGCAGTGCTCATTCCTGGTCCCGGCTTCGGTTCTTGCCCCCAGGTTCCTGCCCTGAGCTCTTGCCTCTGTTTTACTTGATGTTGGACTGTAACTTAAAAGTCAAATCAACCCTTTCCTCCATGACTTGGCCATGGTGTTTTTACAGTGACAGAAAACAAACGAATAGTCTATCAAGAATCAGATGGTTTATAAATGTCTACATATTTAATTACACGCAGCTTTTCAGATTGAATAATAAAGCATAACTATATTACTCGATACCTAAAAGAAAATCACCTTATATATTAAAATAGGACTAAAAGGAAGAGAAAAAATTAAAATAACATGGAAAGACTGAAAGAAATCTACAATACTCCTTAACATTGATGCATTCTACTTAAAAACAGTAACTGTTACCATTAAGTGTAGGGAATTTAATCATGGTACCATATCAGTAGCTAATAAGTGAGTTTAAAACAAGTGAGACATGGTGATAAAGGCAATGCTCCATGACAACAGTGTGTGGCAGAACCATTCACCTTACATGGACATGATATGCAAGAGAGGAGGGCTTGAGGTAAGGACATCTCCTCCAGAGTCATGACCCCAAAGACGATAAGACCTTCTACTAATGTCTACCACTTAAAGGTTCCAGGACCTTCCGTTATTATCATGGGCTGGAAGGAATTTTGTGTAGCTTTGCATTTCTATTCACTCCTGATACTGAGGGCCATGTCATACCAAAGAATTATTTTACTCAAATCCATCTTGGTGAAACAACAAATTTTGAGGTTACTTACAGGAACATGGGAGTGGGGTGCTTTCAGAACCACAGGCAAGTTCTAGGCATCTATACCATCAAAGAGTCTCCTCTTCCCAATAGTAATTAATAAATACGTATATATCCTGGGAGCATGGAAGGGGCCACTTGATCCCCCTGTGGCCTCCTATCCCTAAACAAGGGAATGGTAATGACCTAATCTCATGAGCATCCCTTGGTGAGTAACCTCAGCTACTCTGATTCCACAATGACAAGAGCTTGCAGGCCTGGAAGACAGTTTACATATCCATTTGTCAAAGATTTCCCACTGTCTTCAGTATAAAGACAAAACCTTTTCAGGCCTGGTTGCCCACATCTCTAGTCCAAGCACAAGGGAAGCACAGGCAGGAGGATCAGAAGTTCAAGGTCAGTCTTGGATACTTGGCAAGCTCAAGGGCAGTCACAAAACCAAAAGATGAAGTAAAAAAAAAAATTCATAGTTTTATCTTATCCTCTAATGATCATTAAAACTGGAGAATGGGCTTCAAGACCCTGGATATTTTCAAAGCTTCCTAAGTACCATCAGGGTTGGGGACCATTCATTGCTTTAGAGTCTCCAGTCACAATAGACTTTTCCTACTTTCTTCAAGCTAGAAGAATTCTCCCAAGTCTTCAAAGCTAGATTGGCAAACCAGCATTCTATCCTTTTCTAGACCAGCCATAAACCCAACTCTTCCTCAGAGAAGCCTTCTTTGAACTGCCAAACTAGATCCAGTCCCCCATTTTATGCTTCTACTGCACTCAGTATTTTGTTTGTTTATTTTTAGACTGTACTTTAATTACACCATTTCTCTCTTCCCTTACTTCCCTTCCATATATCCCTCCCTGGTCTCTTTCAAATCCATGGCCTCTTTTTTCATAAATTGTTATTGCATGCATATATTTGTTTGTGTATACATATATATTCCCAAATAGAACCCGTTGAGTCTGTATAATATTATTTGTATGTATGCTTTCTGGATTGAGCATTTGGTCATGGATAACCAACTGGTGTGCTCTCTTCAATACATTTTTTTAAGAACTCATGGTGTGTAATGTTTCAGCTCATATGGCTTTTATTCTTAATGCATCTCATCCATATCAAACTCTAAAACACATGAGAACTTAGGGAATATGGAGAAACAACAAAAATACATAGAATAGATAAACGAACAGATGGATGTGGGAAACAGTGAACATTATCCTGGGTGATGAAATCAGGTATAATATGTGATAAAGACATGAAACAATGTTTGCTTCTTCTTTTTTTTTTAATGAAGTTTGGAAAGCTTAAACGAATACATCCATAGCAAGACAGTATGTCAGTTTTCATATTTGATGTTTAAAACACCTATGCCAAGCTCCATTCATGAATAATTTCAACATTTGAATTATTAGAAATTTCAATTATTTAATTTGATTAATCTACTCAAGTGAAGAAAGAACAAGAAAACCTTGGCATACGCTGAGTGAAGAAACAAACAACTTCTGAAGCTTTGCAAAGTGTAGAGTTTGTACTCATGTGCAAAAGTCACCTCTACACAAAGGAAACACAACAGAACACAGCTGGGCATCCTCTCAACTCCT
Source organism: Onychomys torridus (assembly GCF_903995425.1). Classification (NCBI taxonomy): domain Eukaryota; kingdom Metazoa; phylum Chordata; class Mammalia; order Rodentia; family Cricetidae; genus Onychomys; species Onychomys torridus. Next base: position 22,174,063 of record NC_050456.1, read on the forward strand.
GAGGAGGTGGGAACAGGGGTTTTGAATTTGGTAGTGAGGTGTTTTGATCATTTATTTACTAAAAAAAAATGCAGTTCAGGACACGGAAGGTGTTCCGTGTGGTGCTTCTCATGTAGAAGTATTTTCTCTAGATGTTTATAGATTGTTGAAAAGCTTATATTTAAAAAACTAGAGTTATTTTGCCTCAATCTCTCCCCCTCTTTTTTTAGGGAGTGTTAAAGAACTGACTTTATAATCCAAATTTGAGTGTCACAAGCATTTAGCTGTATTGCTCAATAACCTGCCGTTTGAGACACTGCCTGGATGACAGAAATCATAATTTATAAGTTTTGTCGTTTCTTAGTTCTTGGGTTTTCTTACGTAATTAGCTACAGAACTGCTTCACTGTGACCCTCCCAGGTACAATGCTAAGTCCTCCTTCTTGGGTATATACAATGCTCATTTTGTTTCTCTTAAAGACCAGAGCTGGTGTCTCAGCTTTGTTCAACGCAAAGTCTATTTGTTTCCATTTTTGCAGGGAAGAGGAGAGATATGGACACAGTCTGTAGACAGACATTTCTAAGGTTCCTTCCTGGCAGTGAGGCTGGGGTCCCACCTGGTTCAGGTGCTTAACAAGATCCTCTGAGCGTGTTTAGTCACAGGTGCTGGTTGACCATTCTTTAACTTATCTAATTTTGTTTATTTATTTTTTTCAGTTTGTCAGTGAAACAGTTGGTCTGTGAGCTCTGGCAGAGGGCGTTTAATGTCATAGTGACAGACAAATATTATTAACCACCGGTTCCATACACTGTGTAAAGCTGGGGATAAAAGATCACAAGCACATTCAAGGGTTTCAACAGTAAAAACAAACATTATAAAAACAAAAAAAAAACATGTTTCCCATGGTCAGATGTTGAATATCTTGCTGTCAATAATTTCTCTTTACTTCCGAGGCAGCCTTTGGTAAAGAGAGGGTGGCGTTTCTCTCTAGCGATTGTCTACCATGCGTTTTGCACATCTCTGCAGATTCAATTTTGTGCCTCAAAGCCGCTATGGCGTTAGAGGAGAGCTGTTTCAGCTCCATTTTTCAGATGAGAAAATTGAGACTACAAAGACCTCAATCGTTTTCCCTCGGGTGGGTGGCTGAACTTTGCCGTGCTACCTTGGGGAAGTCCCTGGAAACGGAGGACCTGGAGAGAATGGTTAGAAATATGAGAATGTGCAGTGTCCATAAATCCTATCCTAAAAGAAAGAATATCACAAACAACACGAGCTGGAGGGAGGATTCAAACAAGCAGTGTGTGAAGACAGGGGATGCTTTTGCAGACAGGGGAAGGCTGTGAAAACATAGGTAAGGCCATTCTCCCCAGCCTGTCATTAGTAAATTGCTCACACTCTTCCCCAAGAGACTGTGACTTTGGAGGCAAGCTCTTCTTTTGTATTACAAGCATGACACCCATTTTTTCCGCTACATGTAGAGTCACTTAACAAAGAAAGGATGCAAATATTTGTCCCTGAGTGCCAGGCACATTGTCTTTCAATTGGAGATCCGTGAGGAGTAGCTTAAGAATGGCTTCTAATGGCGACAGGCATCCTTCCCCAATCGACATTCACCTCAGTTCCGTTTTCAAATGAGTCAAATGGGAAGCCGAAGTTAGCCAGTCAGAGCTTAACACCTCTGATTTATGGTCAGAAGTATCTTAATAGGATCATTCATTTTCCTTGGCTCGTTCAGAACATCTGATGTTACAAGTTTCTAGAAATGATCGTGTATCCTCTGGTTCTGCAAAAATATAATCTTTATCTCCAAAAGTGACCTTCAAATGAGCAGGAAATGAAAGCCAGCTGCTCTGCCTCAGTCACCTTGCCTTGCTTTACTGATGTGTCATAATGGAAATCTTGAAAGCCAGAAAGCACAGAATGATTATGATATTTTAATCTTTTGAGGTTAAGTGTGAGTGTGAAGGTGGGGGGCAAAAAGCATTAGTTTAGGCCTGGCGTTGTGAAATATCTTTTTCTTGTCCTTTTCTCCTTGCTCAATTGCTTTAGGGTCCCTCTTCTGTAAATCTCCAGTCTCTACTTCATACGCTTTACCAGTCACTGGAGTCAGGAAATTGAACAACTCTGGGCTCTCCCACCTCCTTCCCACCCTCATAATCCCTCCCCCACTGGAGGACCTCAGGGCTACACTTCTACTGTATTTTTCTTTTAATTTGCAAATAAGCTCAGCTAACTCTGGCTATATGTCTCCATTCTCATGGACATGGGGTATCTAAACTCCTGCTGTTTGGGGAAGACCTCTCAGGTCAGGATGCAGAAGGTGAATATTTGCATAGCCAGCGTTCTAAGCACATAGGCTTGCTCACTGTCCTCCTCAAAAGCTATCATCTTGTCTTTCTGTCCCATCTGGAACCCAAGTTCCCACTCCCAAGCCATTGGAGTGGACCTTTTTACAAGTGCATGCTCCATATTTGGTATTCCCGAACATTCTTTGGTTTTGAGCAGCTCTTAGTAGTGAATCAGTGGCTTTCCTGGGGTGATTATTTTTTATTCCTGAGGTAGAAATAATTGCTAACCTTTTGTTTCTAAATACATGCCAAAGGCAAATTAAAAATAGAGATCAAGTAAGGAATTCACAGGGATCTTGTAATAACCACAAAATGACCCTTCAATATCATGATTCTTGTTTTAGCTATAAGATCGTGCCCCCATCATTCTTTTCAAATATTCACTGAAATTATCTAAAATGACCAGAATATTTAAAATCTCTATCATCCATACAGTCTTTAAAGAGAAAAAATGTGTTGACTTTGTTTATATTTGTTATGTTAATACATTATCACTGTAAAAGCATCATCTAATGTATAGAAAACTAAACTTCAATGCAGTACTTCTAACTATGGTCACTTTAATTGAAGTTAGATGAGAATTCTGTGTTCTCCTGGATAGATCTCATGGAGAAATGGAAATGTGCAGATACAATACTGAAGTGCACTTGACAAACACACAGCAAGAGCATATTTCTGTCCTAACTTTGCTATGCTCGCTCTTTTTACAGCTGCTTTCCTTACTCTGAAGTATGTAGACGAAGAATATTATCCTGGATTTGGGAACTTGTGTCTCAGATTTACAAGTGGTCCACACTGAATGGAATGAACATCCAGCACTCACATTTTAGGGCCTCAAGGAGATATTTTATGACCATATTTAACAGACCGCATACTTTCCCTTTAGGGAAGCATAAACTTCAGAGACTATAGGTGCAGGCTCTTAAGCTCAAGTATTCATGTCTCTATTGTAAGCTTGATTTTTTTTTTCTTTTATCAAGGTCCATCAGTGTGTGTTGGCTACATTCCCTCTGGTGGCCAAAGATCCCCTTGCCTTACATATTTGTCTTTGTAATCATGTGGCAATTTTTAAGAAAATGGAATTCCCATATATAAGACTATAACAAGCACCATTTTGTTGTTGCTGCTGCTGAAAAATATATAGCCGAATTAATGAGATTGTTAATATAAATTCATGAGGCCGTAATGTTCGTGGGAGCTTGGTAATAATTGTGAAAGCCAATGGGGAGTTTCCTCTGAGTAGAAAAGTCTCTCTTCTAACTGATAATAATAATAATAATAATAATAATAATAATAAACCTGGAAAGCAAAGAATCTGGCTTGCAGCCTTATTTACAAAGATGGAAAGAAGGTAAACCCTTAAATTCATGGCTAGTTACAGAGGAAACTCAGGTCTCCTGCTCCCCTAAAAGTTCTGGGGTGGAAGAGGTTAGAGGAGAACGTTCCTTCCTTAGTTGGCCACTGTAGTTTGGATGTCCTGTCCCACCCAGCCGGATTCAAAATCTTTGTTCCTGTGGGTGCACTTACCTGATGCAGCTAGTCTCAACTATCCCCTTTCCATGGTCAGAAACCTTCATCCAGACACCCACAGCACAGCTGGCTTGGCTTTGCATCTCCTTTCCATTTTACTTCCATTGATGGCAATCCTCCCACCTCAGAGTCTTCTACTCCCCAGCCCATTGTTCATGCTCACTGGAATCAGCCAAGGTTCTCACTTCCCCACACCCTGGGCCAGACAGGAATCTGGTCTAATTTCCCTTTCCCTCTTCCTCTCCCTTCAGAATCAGAGTCAATCCTCAGCAGTTTGCACAAGTAAATCTTGTTCTTGTTTACACCACGTCACCCTTTCTCATGCTATTCCAGCCGCCGCCTTGGACACAGACCCCAGAGGTCTGCTCATCCTACAGCTCCCAAACTGGGCCATTTTCTGACAACAATAAAGCTAGAGCAGCTGCCTCCCCCTGCCACCGTTACTTATGGTGATGACTGGCATTTCTTTCTTGACCATTCCCTCCTCCCATCCTGTGTTTGATGGCTACTAAGAAAATATTGGGATAAATTAAAGGACTAAGATCAGCAATTTTTAGTTCAATATATCATAAGATGACTGTCTGTATATCCTATCTGCATCCTTCCTGCTGGTTGCCCATCTACCTACTTACCTACCAACCTAACCAACCTACCTACCTATCCATCTGTATCTGTACCTGCATCCGTATCCATATTTGTATCTGTATTTATATCTGCATCTACATCTATATCCCAAGAACTCATCTGCTATTCAGATAGAATTAATGCAACACTGAATGCAAAAGGAATAAACAAATCATGGCCACCTCCTTCCTTGCAAGGAACTGGCTATATCCAGCCCTGAGCTGCAACAGCTCCTTGACAGTCAGATGGCTGACCCAGAGTCAAGACTGACCTTTGTGGCTCCAGGGTCCTGAGGCTCTGCTCCACCTTCCTCCTGTTTTTTTTCTTAGCAAAAGCCACATCTACCTCTTAGAGCTGCTGCAAATGGCGAATGAAATAAAGAGAAATGTACTGTGGCCTTTGAGCACAGTAAGTGCAAAGCATCCACACTAAGACACTTGTAAAAGAAAGCGGAGAAAGGGGTTGGACGTTCAGAACGGATCTTTCTCTGCTCAGGCGGTACAAACGTCACAGCCAAGTGCCTCAGAGGTCTTTGAATTTTAACACACACACACACACACACACACACACTCACAGAGATCTCTTAGGATATGTCTCTACAAATTTTCTTTTTCAGTTTTAGTTTTAATAAGAAAAAAAGAAGCGTTATTTTATTTTACAAAGAAGAAAAGTAGTTTATAATGGTTAAGAAAAGAGTTGATTGTAGATGAATTTCTAAACAGCCTTATTAATTAAAAGCCTCAGAGCCAGAAATTGGGGTTAAAGCCTGAGAGAGATCAGAGGAATACAAAAAGCCACAGCTAACCTCACCTCACTAACTCCATAGCTTCCGAAGAGTGCTACTTCCTGTCTACCCACACCTACATGCCTTGCTGTTCTGCCATCTGATTTGTTCTCTCTGTCCAGCTACATCACTTCCTCTTCCTGCCAGGCTCTGTCACTTCCTGTCTGTCTATACAGACCTCCAGACCTCCATGGTTAACTAGTGTTAGAATTTAAGGTGTGTGCCACCACGCCTGGCTCTGTTCCCAGTGTGGGCTTGAACTCACAGAGATCCTGACAGATTCCTGCCTGCCAAATGATAGGATTAAAGGTGGGTGCTACCATTGCCTGACTTCTGTATAGTGGCTGCCTTTTTCCTCTGATCTCCAGGCAAGTTTTATTTTATTGGGAGACATGGTGTATTGGGGAACACAATATATCACGACAGTTACTTGTTCTATGTACACATCAAAAGCTCTCTGATTTGGGAGCATAGGCATGTGTGTCGCTATCTGCAGAGGGCAGAAGGGATCTGTGTGGGAAGTAACCCTGAAAAGAAAACAAGTTCTCTAATGCATGTTCCCTTTGCATTAACATGTTGCTCCATCCCAGAAATAATAAACAGCATCTTGCATTTTGTTCTGTTGCTTTATCTATTAAAATAAAAGTTCCTTTTAACTTTCCAATATAAAACTGCACTGAGATACAACATTCATAGGAGACATACGGGACACAAAGATTATTTCCTGGGTGCCAGGGTCACCATCGTCTTCATATGGAAGCATATTTTGTTCTGTTTTTCTTCTCTTTATGTTCAAAATGTGCAAAGCAGTTTTTAAAATTTCGTTTATTGGACACTGGTGTGGAATGGTATAAGGAAAACCAGAACTTTCTATCGGTTCTTCAGAGGACTGAGACTCAGCATCTTCTGACTCATCTACCCAAAGCTTTCTCTCTAATGTTCATATTTATCTATTTTTAAATGTGAAAGCTGTATTTTATATTTTACGTATAGCAATACAGTTTACATTCTAATCAATGCTATAACAGAATGAATTTACCTAAGGGTGGGTTTTTGGTTTGTTTTGTTTTGTTCTGGGAAAGGGTCTCACTTACTATGCAGCCCTAGGTGGCCTGGAACTCACTATGTAGACATAGTGGTCTTGAACTCACAGGGATCTACCTGCCCATGCCTCTGGCGTGTTAGGCATGTGCCACCATGCCAAATGAGATATCTGGCCTATTTAAGTTTTTGAAATTATAATAATCACATTATTTACCCCTTCCCTTTTCTCCCATGTGCTCCACCTGCATTCTCTTTCAAATTCATGACTTCTTTTTTTCTTTAATGTTACATGCATGCATATGTGTGCATGTTAATTTATTCCTATACTTAAGTTCAACCTGCTCAGTAGATGTAATGTTACTTGTTTGTGTATGGTTTTAAATAGCAGACATAAAGGAAAACCCTTGTCCCCAAAACAAATTTAAATAAAAATCACTGATGGCAGTGCAGTAGAAATTAAGCCTGACTGGTCACTGAATGTAGTCACATTGAGCCACTTAATGTTCATATTTCAATTTTTATTTGAGGGGCTGGAGAGATCACTCAGTAGTTTAAGAGTGTGCACCGGTCTTGCAGAGAACCTGAGTTCATTCCTAGCACCTCCATCTGGCCTCTGTGAGTGCCTGCACTCACATCCACAAGTCCACACAGAGACACATAATTTAAAATAAAATGATCTCCTAAAAATATCATTTGACTTGGAACCATGATGTGGCTTTTTCACAGAAACAATATAAGCAGTCTTCAGGGTTCATGGGTGAATGATCTGCACAGCAATGGTGTCTAGGGAATCCCTGTCACTGCCTTTGCCTGGCTTTGACTTCTCAACCCAAACAACAAGTCATTCTGGAAGCACCCCATTCGTAAGTGGGTTAGTTCTGAGAGTTAGTATAATCCATTGTCTGAAGTTTGAGGTTTGCTTTTCTTTTCCAAAAGTTTGAAAAGTACAACTCAGTTCCCCATCTGGTCAGCAAAAAGGTCACTCAAAGGAAATTAGGGACTCTGATGCAGGAGCCATAAACACACCAACTTCTCAGAGGCTCCCAGCCAGGTAGAGCAGATTCAGAGGAGAGTGGTTACTTCAAAGCACAGGAGGAGGATCTTTTCCAGGCCCAGTGACTTCTCATTACTGTGTTTGTAAGATGAAGTTTTCAACTAAATGGATTGCTCTCCACTTGTGACTAGGGACTGGGGCATGGTGCCACAGAAGCTGAAGGCTTGGGGTTTTCTCCCTTTGATAACCTGTTCTGCAGACAAACTGTTCATAAGACAACTTACTTGAGGAATTGCTCTTGGGGTACACAGTCCTCCTGCTCTCAGGCATAGGTATGCAAGTGAGTGTACTGGAAGGCTAATCTACATGAAATCTGAAGCTGACACTCAGGCCTTCACATATAATTATTATTTTTGAAACAGAGATACAATCTTAAGACTTAGCCAAAAAGAAAATGGTAAATACCCTAAAAATCCAAATTTACTTGGGAAATAAACTGTAAGCTTTTCATTTTTGAATAGAAAAAAAAAATCATTGAATAGCTTCTGGAAACCTCTTGGTGTTTACATAAAGGAAAGCTCAGTCACAACATGACTTGGATGTAGGAGGATGTACTCACAGCAGTTAGTTTCAAAATGAGGATGGATTAAAATTTACTGGTCTCCAAATGAAAAGGTAAAGTTAAAAATTGGTTTTGTATAACCCTTTAATACAAAAATAAAAATTTAAGGATTATCCCAAATATAAGAATGGAAATAACACTTTATTGTAGTGGATAGCCATCCCAGCATTGGCCTGGAAGTTCCAACCCCCATTGAGGCTTCAGTAATGATCACGCCCACAACGTGGGGCAGAGGAGGGAGCGGAAGACCGAGGATCAAGAGGAGGTCGCTCTCTTGGTTCGGGGACGCTGGACGCAGGAGGTAGACCGAGCAGAGTTCTCCAGAGAACACCGCCGGACTGTGCTATACCTTTGCCAGACCCTGCAACCTACCCCTTCATTTGTAAGTTACCCTACAAAATAAACCTCCCTTTTAACTACGTGGAGTGGCCTTAATAATTTCACCAATACTTTATTTACACTCAACCCCAAGTCCTTCCTCTATCAATGATTGTGGATATGAATCCTATCTAAAAAAGCAATCCATTTTAGGGGAAGAGCAGCAGAAGTTGTGAGTCCTGTGGGGTGATTCGTCTGGTGCTACGTTTGGAGTGAGTGTCTTGATGTCTCCCCTTCTTCCAGCATGTACAAGCTGGGCTCTTCTCAGACCCTAGAGTGAGTTCTGAGGGGCTGCAGGAGGAAAGGCACAGGGCCACATATGAAGTAACCTTATCCCGACATTCAGATCTTTGTGTTTGAGAGTATTAACCAGATTACAGGTCCTAATCTATAAAAGCTCCCCTGCTAGTGCCTGGCTGGACTTCCTTCCAGATGAACTCTCTTCAAACAAATCCTGTATCACAATCTTCCTCTGTTTTGTGTCTGGAGCCAAAGAGGAAAAAAAAAATTATGCATGTAGAAAGACAAGTTTCCACCAAGGGTAACAGGCTGGATTGCTGTTGTTCCACGTTTATCACCACTGGGGAGAAATTGTTCCTGTAAAGGAAGCCAATTGCAGCATTTAGGATGAAGTCATTCATCTACGAGTCCTCATCCCGCTTGGACTTTTCATTCCCTTTGTGCTTTTTTTTTTTTTTTTTCTTTTATGGATGTCCAGGTTGACTGTGTCTAGATCAGGACATGACTTATTTATTGGCACTCAGAGCTTTTTATAAATTTGGTGTGATTTATGGATTTGTAATAATTGCTCTAATTGTTTCTTTACACGAGTTGCCTCTTTTTCCAGAAGCCAGATTTCATTTGCTTTATTACAGCAAATAAAAGAGAGAGAAAGTGAGGTTTAACTAAAACGTTGTCCCACTTGGCCTCACGGACATCCTCCTACCCTAGAGCACCACTCACAGGGGCACACAGCTATTTCCAGGGGTTCATGAAATGGACAGAATTCATTTGTTCTGGTTTGTTATCTCAGCTGGTAGGCAGAATATTTATGGGAAAGCACTTTTTAAAAAAAACTTTTAAAAACTTCCATTCTCACTGGAAAGTTCTGGGGTAAAAAAACTGTAATTAAGTTTATTTGCCAAATACCCCATTTAGAGGGAGCAATTTTTCCTTTTAGAAAACTTTTTTTTTTCAATCCAGAGAATAACTTTCAAACTCAATGAGTATTTAGTATTCTTGAGTTTGGAACTGGTTTCCAGCTCAAGTAATGCACTGACATCTTTGGAATAATTCCAAAGCTACTGGGAGCCAACAAAAAGGGTGTTAATTTCTAGATAAACATCCTTTAGACTGTCTTAGTCAGGGTTGCTATTTCTGTGATAAAACACCATTACCATAAACAATTTGTGGACGAAAGGGTTTATTTCAGTATAGAGTTCCTTAGCACAGCCCATTACAGAGGGAAGTCAGGACAGGAACTCAAGCAGGGCTGGAAGCTGGGGGCAGGAGCTGATGCAGAGGCCATGGAGGGGAGTTGCTTACTAGCTTGCTCCCCATGGCTTGCTCAGCCTGCTTTCTTGTAGAACCCAGGACCACGTGCCCAGGGGTGGCTCCACCCACAATGGGCTGAGTCCTCTGCTATCATTCATCAATCAAGAAAATGTACCACAGACTTTCCTGTAGGCCGATCTGGTTGTGTTGGGGTCTGTTTTCGCAATAGCCATTCCCTCTAACCAGATGACTCCTAGTCTGTGACAAGCTGACCCAAAGCTAGCCAGCACGGACTAAAAATTGTCCCCTTTCTCCCGGCATGTCTCAGCCACACAGCATAAACTCCAGCTCTGGAATGCTGCTGCATGTGCTGCTCTCATTCATGCAAGCCCTTCCTGGTCCATTCATGCAAGCCCTTCCTGGTCCATTCATGCAAGCCCTTCCTGGTCCATTCATGCAAGCCCTTCCTGGTCCATTCATGCAAGCCCTTCCTGGTCCATTCATGCAAGCCCTTCCTGGTCCATTCCTGCTATTTCACGATGCTCTTACCATTATCCTCAGTCTTTTCCTGCCGTACTCACCCCAAGGTAGAACTACGAGCCTCCTCTAGCTCTGCTACCTTTACATGGAAGCCAACAGGCCACAAAGCCAGTGCGGAGAGAGGGAGCTGCCACCTCAAATATAGGTGTTCTCATCCCTGCTGTACGCCAAGGTCAACCTTGGCTCTCCAGGTCCCAGACTGTCCAGGCCTCTGCAGAAATGCTTGATTTGAGTCCTACATCTCCTGGTCTGGTAAGATGTATCCCCACCTCATTATTTAAATTATGTCTTATTATCTGGGCCAGGTGGCTCAGGCTCGTAACCCCACTACTTGAGAGACAGAAGGAGGAAGATACTATGAGTTTGAGGCCAGCCTGAGCATCACCACCCACTCCCCGCTTTGCTGAATATATTCCATAACCATCAATTGACAATTAGCTCACTCATGCTAACATTTGCCCCAGGTAGTCTGTCTCCAGTAAAATTGTTTGGAAGTGAATTCCTTTAGCTGCAAGATATCTGGTCCAAAAAATGTGACTAATTAAATACATCTATATTTAAATGCAATAGAAAAAGTCCAAAGCAGCAGAAGAGTCCATAGGGATCTTCCAGATGAAAGGTATGTCCCTGTTCTCGTGGTCCTTGGAAAGCAAGGAACTATCCAAGTGTGGGAAATGAATTGATGTGGAAGTTCCCCTACTGAAAGGATAAATTGACAGTAGCCACATAGTCACCAAGACTCTGCCGTGGTCTACCTTGCTGCCTACGTCTCTCCAGGCAAACCTAATCCTTCCCCCTTTTCACCATACTTGCCCAGCTTCCTTCATCTTGAACCCGGTAGAACTGTGTGTGTTCTCAGGGTCTTTGGGAGATCTGTACTGGGGGCTGGGGGACCTCTGCAGGTGTTTAAAGGGGGGCAATTCTCACTCCAGCCCCTCCCATATGCCCTTAAGTATTCACTTTGTTTTCTGGTTGCATTGGTGCTGACATTTAAAATCTAGTGATCAATTATTTGAAAAGAATTGCTGTTTGACAACTCACAGGCTGATCTGATTTCTTAAAAACAACAACAACAACAACAACAAAATGAAAACAGCTTTATCTGAGTTGGTAGATTCAGAAGTCATGACTTCAGTAGTGTTTTTCCTAATTTAATTTGCATAAAATCACCAGTGCTTGATTGTCAAACACAAGGTTCCTGTGCCTCATCTTTATGGATTCTGATTCAGAAGTTTGGAATCCTGAGTCAGAACCTGCATTCTATGAACACCCAGAGGGGAAGACTCTGTAGCTTCCCCTTTGAGAAGCACTAGAATGCAAAAGATCCCATATAAAGGGCCCGTGAAACTTGTAATTAGACAAATTACATACATTACTGGGAACATTTCAATTACCAGTACCACACTCCCCAATCAAATTCATTTAAACAGAGCCAGCGTCGATGTTGGATCCATGGATCTGGAAAATGCAGAAACAGACCTGGCTTCAGCGTCATAGAACCATCTGCTGCTTTCAAAGGATGTTAGGGAATTTGATTTATCTCCATCATTTGGAAGTGTTTTCTTGTTCCAGGACTCTGCTTCCTTCAAGAATTTTTCCAAGAGCTGGCAAGATGGCCACCAGCCATTCTAAATTTCAGTACTGCTTGATAAAATTTCCATGAGTGTCACATTGAACTGAGCTGTGTCACATTCCCAGCTCCCCTGATTCAGTTTCCACACCTAGGGGCAGAATGCCCGGCCTCAGTGTGCTCCCCACCCCCACAAATAAGAGCATGCAAGAGGAAATACTATGGCATGCAGAGGAGGTTGAGATATGGGGCAGGTCAGATCTAAGCCCCAGGAGAGCCGATGACAGAGCAAAGATGATTTTACCCTTTCACCTAAAGCCAGCAGATGGGCCATAGACCCAAGTCTGTTTCCTCAGACATTTGATGTTAGTTAATAGGTGCTATTAAAGTCAAAATCTCCTTAACTACTTGGACACATAGATAATCTTACATTTCTGCTTCCTGGTTTACGGAGTACTGAAACTCTGTTTTCTTTTGTTTGTTTTTTTCCCACAGAATATTTGGTTAGTCAATACATTTGGTGTTGATTGTTAGCTTAGCTGTTCAAGGTAGGAGAAGGGGTGCCTAAGAAATGGTTTCTATGAATTCAAGTCCATTAGATGGTTAGTATTCCATTATGTTGAATTGAACCAATGTCACTAACTACGATGATAGGGTGATAAACTGATGATGAGGGGAAAAACCCGATAAAACCTCACCAATGGGAGCAGAGAGGTAAAAGAGGTAGAATTAAAAATGAATCGCAAAAATAATTGAAAGAGTCAGTGAAGGAGATGGACCTTAAAAGCTTCATGTACTGCTTAACACAGGACTGTGAGAGGGAAGATGAATCCCCCATGCCTGAACGGGGGCAGGTGAGAGACAGGGTGATGGGAGAGAAGACTGAAACCCTACCTTGCTTTAGACCCCGCCCCCCACCTGATGCTGCTGTGGGTGGAAAGCTTACAAATAGCCACCGGTTTTTATCAGTTCTATCGTGCTGGGGAATAATTACAGAAAAGGCTCTGTGACACAGCTGAGGCTGGGCTGAGCAGCCTGTGAAGGAAAAGGCAGTGCCAGTGAGGGGCCGGACACAGAGAGCTCTTGGCTTGAAAGCTCTGGGTTGACCCCAGTTTTCTGTGATTCCAAACCAAATGTGTCTCTTTTGTAAATTCTTTCGAAGTAGTCACAATCCTCAGCTCCCTTGAACGTGCTCCAACTGGGAGATAATAGAGAGAAGCACTGTTTCCCCAACAAGCTGGGATCACAACTGGACTGACCAAGTGACACATGTATTGTCAGGGTGGTTTTGGGGTGAGAAGCAAGAGCCTAGCTGTCCAGCTCAGTTGAGGTGTTCTTAGGGTCCCCTTGCGCACAGCTGGCTGGAGCAACAATCCTGGAGTAACCAGGGGCCTGGAATACGTGAAGAGAGATCTATTAACTGGATGAGGACCCTACTCTTTAATCATACAGCCTCTCACTCATCATTCTCACCGACTCCAAGTCAACAATCCTCTTCCAAACCTATGACATCTATGTAAGCAAGTCTCACCCCCATTCCAACCTCTGAGATGCTGTTCCAACCTCCTCACAATGGTAGCCTTAGAGTCTCCATCTTCTTCTACAGCCTATGCTCTAGTACCGCTTTCATGGCTTCAGTATTTTTGGTGACTGCCCCACCTTGGATCTCATCTTCCTATTCGTCACCCAAGTACACTGTCTCCCCCACAACCGTCTAGCTGCAGAGACACGATCACCTAGGGCTTCCTCCACTCCCTAAACATGAACCAGGAGTTCACTCTTCTTACTATTATTTTGGGAAGAACCTTTCCCCTTTTTCATCTCCTCCAGTCCCCATGTCCTGTTGTGCCCTCTGATGCCTTCATCCTGACATCACTGATCTGCTGATCTGAAACACCCCCCCCCCCACTACGATGGGCAACTCACTATGGTCAACCACACCGATGATATACTCATCATCGCCTCAAACTCCCAGCCTCCTCTACCCACTGTCTCCTTTCTTTGTTTTTGATTGTCATCAAAAGTTCAGGAGCAAAGTTCTCAGGATCGATACTGAACTCAGCTACACATTTACACCCCTTCATCTTGCTTAAATATCAACCACGTTCTGGGGTTCTAGAGTCTCCAGGCAATTCCATTCCTTGTCCGCTTTCTTCACACTTCCCATAGTCTAGCTAAAACCCCTGTGTTTATTCTGAGATGCCTCTACCCCCTATGTCACTCAAAAAATTATGACACGACAAGTTAAGTTCCCTTAAACTCTCTCATTTCTACCTAAAAATTGTACTTTTATCCAAACTTTCTTTATTTTAAATTCTGAGGAAAAATAAGCCATTGACTTATGGGCCTAATCACATCATTAAGGTAATAATTTTAAATGAAATGCAACAGGTCCTAAGCAGAATTTCCTCTTGAGCTCTCTGTCAGCACCCAGTATGCTCAGTGTCCCCACCTTCTACCTGGGATTTTTCCCTTGGTTTATCACTGTCACACCAGGCCAACCAATGGTTCATTGCAATGCCTTCACCTCCAGAAAAGTGTATTCATGGTCCTGGTGACATCCCCATCACCACCTGAATCAGACCTTCAGCTTCCTCGCTGCTGCCTTCAGCAGGCTGTCGCTGTCTTCCCTCCCTGACTTCACTCAGTCACTAAAGGATGATCCTTAAGCAGGGTTTCAGTGATGGGTCAAGCTTCTCGCATACCTCCATATGCCTCTTACGTTACAGCGGCATGCTCCTGAGCATCACTGCAGCTGTTACCTGGCACATCTCTCTCCTCCCTTTGGACAGTCCTTGCTCTTTGCTCATTCCTCACACGTTACATCAGCTTGTTATCTTTCCCTTCTCCACATACCTGCATGGTCTGGAGCATGAGTCACACTGTACTATTTCCATTATTATTTACTTATTTCTTGTGTTTGTGACTTGTCTTTAAGAAGAGTGGATGCACCTCAAAACAATGCTTTGTTTGTTTTTAGCTCTAAAGATGGTGGCCACTCATTCCACAGCACAAACATCTTCTGACTTCATTGCAGAGAGTCAGACCTTTGCGTTTGAAAACAGAATCCACACATGCACGTCTGCATCTCAGATATGGACCAGTTCTTCAGAATGTCTATCTGGAATGAGTCCACATAACTCACCCCTCTCCCAGTGCTGATTGGGCTGACCTAGCTTCCCAGGAATCTTGGAGGATGAGAACCATCCCTGACCGTGCAGGGCCAGCTGAGCATTGTGCCAAAATGCTCGTCCAAACTATGTAGAAGATGAAAGGGCACAGATGCAGCTTGTATCCACACATCGTAAACACTCAGTATGTGGAATTATAACTTAAGGATTTTAGAGAGCTGTTAGGCAGCAAGGATTCTGAAATTGAACTCAAATTCCAACCTTTACTTGAAATTTGCGTGAATCAGAACTAAAACATAAGATTGTAACTTGGGTTTTATATTTATGGAGGGTGAAGACTCATGACAGTCAAAAATAATATAAGCAATCCATGCCACACATCTCTTCTTTTAAAAAAGAAATTTGAAAAACATTAACCTTGCCCAGTCTCCATCCTGTGAAAGACTCCCCCCAGATAGCCATGACCCATGCTTTCAGCAATGCTTCCGGCATGACTTGGAGTACCACATTCCCCAAGGCAGCCTGCTTCATTTGCAAGCACATTCCATGTTTGCAAGTTTCCATTTCTTTACCTTACCTGAGTCACATACCCATTCAAATGCTGGGGCACGGCATGCAGGTGAGTGTGTAAGATGTTAGGGAATGCTGAGGACTGTGGTGATGGGAGCCTTGACTTACTAAAGTGGCTGTCCCCTGGTGCCATGAAGAAAGAGCCCAGGATGTGGTATCTCACTATCTCACTGTGATACAAGGGAAAGCCAAAAGTCCAGACAGGGCTGGGACATTTGGAGACTTCTTAAGTAAGCAGCAACTAATTCAAAATATGGCTAAAACATGGTGGTAAGTAAATAAGAACTACACAGAGAAACCCTGTCCTGAAAAACAAAGCAAAGCAAAACAAAACAAAACAAATAATAATAAAGGGCACGATAAATTTAATTATATATAAATTAAAAATATTTAAATATATATTTATATATACACATTTCAATTGGCTTTGAAAATTATAAATTTATAAACTCAAGTTCCATTTGCTTTTGGTATACCATCTTACAAGGACTCCAATTTGCAGTAAGGCTCATTAAGGAAGGGAATGGCTCAGTTGCCTTTAGCCTACTGGCTATGGGTAGGTTAAGACTTCTGTTGGTCTTTTCTGTGTCAAACACACAGATTGCAAGTCCAGTGCCACTTTGAGATCTTTGGCAGCAGTTAACTCTGCAGCTCACACACAATTGAGCCTGAATGATAATGAATATTCAGAGACGGGTAATACCTAGGGGGCGCTCAGCAACCTAAGACAGAGCACTTGTGTGGCCTGGGCAAGCGTCTCCATGACAGGTAAGGTGACCTGCTGGTGTCCCATGCAACCTAAGTCAGAAGCTCATTTTTTAGTAAAAGGGGAGACCTGTAGGGCCCTGGCCCCCATTTTGGGTAACTGATGCCTTGCTTGCTGACCTTCACGTTGATATCCTTCCTATGCTAATTCCCTGCCAGGTTCCACCCTCCTGAATGCTTAAGAGAAGCTCCTCGTATGTGTATCTTGCATATTGGGCGTTAACAGCTTAGATGCAAGATTGTAAACATTGGTAGGGAACTTCTGCCCTCTGGGGTTCTCCCATTGTGCTGTAAGGCTTTATTTAAGACCTCCTCCCTCCTTCAATAAATGGCATTCAACATTTAAAAAAAGAGAAAGGAAGGAAGGAAGGAAGGAAGGAAGGAGGGAGGGAGGGAGGGAGGGAGGAAGGAGGAAGGAGGAAGAAAGAAGGAAGGAAGGAGGAAGGAGGAAGGAGGAAGGAGGGAGGAAGGAAGGAGGAAGGAAGGAAGGAGGAAGGAAAGAAGGAGGAAGGAAGGAGGAAGGAAGGAGGAAGGAGGGAGGAAGGAGGAAGGAAGGAAACCTACGGGCCAAGCTTCACTTTTTAACTTAATTGCTGCCTCACAATTTCACCTTCCTTTAAAAAAATTTTTATCCTCCATAGTAAAGCATCAGAAGTCAAGTGTGAAGGAAATCTACTCTTCCCCAAGCTTACCAAGGTCTCTTCTAAATCCCTGTCTTTTGAAGTTAGAACTTAACTGTAGTTAAGTTCAAAATCAATAGCACAGGCTGATTTGGGAGAGCAACGGTTTGGGGTTCCTTGATGAAAACCAGTGGTTCTCAGCTTTCCTAATGCTGCAAGCTTTTAATACAGTTCCTAATGTTGTGGTGACCCCAACCATAACATTATTTCCACTCATAATTGTAACTTTGCTAGTATTATGAATCAAATGTCAGTGTTTTCCAACTGTCTTAGGCAATGTCTGTGAAAAGGTTCTTCAGCCCTCAGAGGGGTCATGACTCACAAGGCTGACAACCACTTATGTAAAGACTCTATTTCTATTCAATTGTTTACTTAGTTCTGGTCTACTGTGATAATTTTCATTTGAAACATCTACCTTGTAGCCTCTAGCCTCCCAGTTTTCTCAACAGCAAACTTCATATGCATAACTTCCATGTCCTCATTTAAATCAAGAATTATAAAGTAAATTGAGTTTTCCCATAACCAAATACCCAACTTCCAGTTGATGCCATCTGGACCTAACAAGTTTGTGTCCACTTGTTAATGGTCTTTAAATCTTTGGAAAATATTACTCAGCCTGCCTAGATTACCATGTTCCCTGCCATGCTATATTTCTCTTTCTTGATGAGAATGAATCAAAGGTGAACAACTAGCCTTTTGAAATGAAAGTACATTGTCCAAATAGTTTTCCCCACTTGCAAACTCAATCCCAACTAAAAACCAGCCAAGGTCGCTACCCCTATTTCACATAGCTCACATACCTCTGGTGGCTTCCTTCATATTGTCTTTCCTCAAAAGCAACCACTGAGCACCACTCCTATTCAGGGAGCATGATGTGTCCTGTGTCCCTGGAGTGGTGTCTTGCTGTACCCCAGAGGGAGGTTAAATGACAGTGATACCCCAAGACATCTCCGCTACTCTGCTTGTAGTCATAGGCCAGGCTTCAGAACAACAGAAAAGCCCTGGCTTGTGATGTCAGAATGTGTTTCGGTAATATTTGAACTTATATAGGAAATTATAATTTGGCTATAAAATCAATTTTTAATCTTAAAAATGGGGAGTAGCTCCAGAGAAAATCTAAATATTGCCAACATTCCATTTATATTATTCAGTAGCCCTCAGCAACCATCTCTACTGTTGTTGAGATTTAGAGCAAACCTTGGGCAGGCTTCATAAAGGACCAGATTATAAGCATTTGAAGCCTGCCAGCTTCACACGCTCTGTGGCACATGCACCCTCTCACCCCCACAGCAGTTACAAATGTTTTTAAAGCTGGTAATTTCACCAATACACAAGTAGACTATGTCCCTCTCTTGTGTGTGTGGTTTCTTGTTTTTTTATTTTTTATTTTTTTATTTTTGACACTGTGTACTATTGCAGTTTTTAGGCATCAGAATGATCTTCAAATAATGGAAGGGAACAAGTACTAGAATGTGTCCCTGCTTCGGACTGAAAAACCACAGAAGAAAGTTGCTCGCCCAAGTTCATGTGATAATTTAGCTCTTACAAAGTTTCTTAGACCTGTGCCTCATATTCAACAGAGGGGGAGAAATCACCACTATCTGGGCACAGGGACCATCGCCCTCCATGGAGAGAACTAGAACCTGTGCCTTGGGCTTCCTTCTGTGTCACAGAGCACAAGTGCAGAAACACATCCTTGCTGCATTTTGGAATGATAAACTGATATGAAGGTATTTTAAATAGCATGCCAAAAATGTCTTCATGCACACAAAATGGACAAAGTCCAAGACATTACTGTTTAAGTCACATAGTTCTGCTCCACAAAATATTCTTTGTAAAGGTTTGGCAATTTCATCTCTGGATTTTAACACTCTGTGTTCCAGCGAGGGTCATTTTTAAGATAGCGTTTAATCAGTATACCCATCACCTTTATTTCTTTATTTTCCCCTTACTTTCTAGTGCTGGTGGTAATTTCAATGGTGACTTTAACTCTTGTTCCTTTTACTAAGTCTTCCCTTTTCTTCCACACAGAAACTGAAGAATTAGTGGTTGTTTTTGAAAAAAAACAAAAACAAAAAACAAAAAAAACAAAAACCTGTAATGTTTTCATTAACCTGAATTCTCCTTTAAATTGGAGTTTTTCTGCCATGTACTGTTTGTGGTCTAGTGGTGGCTTATTTGGGAATTCTGATTTCAATGATGCTTTTATGAAAGAAGACTTGAAACAAAACTTCCCTTCTGGCCTTTGACAGTGAGGTGTGAAGGAAGAAAGAGAACATTCTCACCAATTCAGAAACTAGAGGTCACTTTAGAGCAGAGCAAAGGGGTCCTGCAGACTTAGATATAAAGTGAATTGTGGTCTGTAAATCCAACTTGCGTCCCATTGGCCACCGAAAATGAGCACAGCCACACACAGCAGCGTGTCTCCTTCTCCAGGTGTGTGCTGCATGCTGAAGGAGGAAGGCCCAGAGCTCAGATGACGACAGGACTGTAGGAAGAGCTCTCGAGGCAAGGGTCTGAATGTCTTTGTCTTCTCCCATAAGTTTCTTCTCAGTGGCTGTTGGGCTACCGCCTCTGTCACCAGGGGCTTTCTTTTTGGCTGTGTGGGTGTTAAATCATTGACAGGCTGCTCTGAGGCAGCGTGCTCTCACCTAGAGGTGGTTTGTAGCCAGCATGCTGACACACACCGATACCATACCTATGTTTGTTCTACTCCAGAGGCTGAGGAAGGGCACCCCTTTAGCTAGAGACCAACCTGGACAAAAGCAAGATTCTGTCGCAAAAAGAAAAGAAAAAACAAACACCAATAATAATAATAATAATAATAATAATAATAATAATAACTGAAAGGCGTTTTGTACATATAAAGCAGTGTAAGGAAATAAATCATGGGATTTCAGACCTAGAATTCTACTTTAATTGGACAAAGAAAATATGTGAGAATTAGATTTAGGTACTATTATATGAAACTCACAAACTATAATTCACTTAATAAATTTTAAGTATTCTTTAAAAAATTGGTTTTTTTTCCAGTTTAGTTCTTTCATTTTATACAAACTAAATATGAATGTTAATTAAATATCCTATAAAATGACTTTAGAACTTGGAGTTTTAAATCTCATCATAAAGATACAGTATTTGAAACCACTTTTACTCCCCCCCCAGTTTCAAGCCTCCATTAAATTTAAAAAAATCTCATTTTAAGTATTGATTTTCCTGCCTTAATGTTTTAAAAATTAAAGCTGTGTTGTTCTTAGCGTGATAGCCCAAGCAATAGGACACACTTCTATAAAGCTGAAATAACAGGAGCACCATTTGCAGAAAACACACATTACTTTCATTAGCAGTTAGTTGTTTTGAAAATTTACATTTCAGGGATAAGATGCTTATAAGTTTCATTTGTTTTACATAGACATTAGATTTTAAAAGTTAGATTTTTTTTTTACACGATAAAAGTTCTGTGCCATTTTCCAGATTTTTCTAAAAGCAACATAATTGTCAGCCACATGCTCAGCATCACACAGCCCAGGGTATCAGTTACATACAATACAAAAGGCTAAAAAGCCAGGAGCAGACCATATTTGAGCAGGAGCAACAAGAAGAACGTATTCCTTTATCCACACCCTGTTCTGCAGCTCTCAGGGCTTCTGCTATTGACAATAAATCTGATTTCATCAAACTTGTATGTATCCAGCTCAACTGTTCCTTCTCAGGGCATCCCTTATGTTTATGAGCGTACAGTTGCAAGTAGGTGACACTGCATTTTAAGAACTAGTATTGCAAACATTTGTAACTGCAAATGTTAATATCAAGAAAAACAAAGAAATGAAAGTTATCTGGTGAATAAAGCCTGAGAAAATGATCCTGTCACTCTACTGTAAACAAAAACCTACCTTTCTTTTGAACATGTGATACATTATTTTAAAATTTCCAGAAATACTGAAACCAACTATAGTGGCACACAGCTGTAATTCCTGCACTTGGAAGGGTGAGGTAGGTGAGGTCCATGAGTTTACATAATGTGATATTTCCTGCTTTTACATAATGAGACTGTTGAAGAATGAAGAATAAGAGGATGGAAGGAGTGGGAAGAAGGAATGAAGGAAAGAGAGGGCAAAGGGAGAGTGTGGGGATGACGGAAGGAAGGAGGAAAGAAGAAATGGTGTGGGGCGTGTACCTACCAGCTCCACAGCTCCCCAGAGTTGTCTTGAGTGGGAGCAGCAGGAAATATTAGATAGACGGATTTATAGTGTGGAGATAAACAGATAGAAAATAAAGGATAGCCTCTAGAGGGCCTGGAACCTTTTCCAACGAGCCCTGACTGTCTCTGCCCCAGGACATTTATAGAGATGCCAAGGGGTGGAGCAAAAGCCCTCCTCCCCCAGCACAGCCATCTCTGACATCTGCATGCAGGCCAGTGGTCCCAACCATCCTCTCTATGCGGACCTGCTGGGTAAAGCCATGAGGAACCTTAACTTTTAAAGACCTGGAATGCCAAGTTGTAGGATTTGGATTAGCTTTTTTCCCCGTAGACAATCGTCAAAGGTGCCTTCATTTTGATTTAGAAAGGCTGTAGTGTGATCTGGTCCTCATACAGAGATGTAAGAGGTGGACTACAGATTCTTTAGAAACCAGTTCTGGTAGAAATGGGAATGATACAGACTGTTGGGAAGGGTAGGCATAAGCAGTGTACGTGAAGGGAATAGAGCTTGGGTAGAGACTGGAGGTTGCTACAGAATGAGAAGACATGCAGATTTACAAACAGGCTTGTGGGTTGGGGGTGAAGTGGATGTGGGCAGGTTGAATGTGAAATTGGTGTACAGAAGACAGTCAAAAGCTGCTGAGTCTGTCCACTCACCAGCATTCAGCACCAAGTCAGAACAAGCCACTGAAGGGCAACTCAAGTCTGTGTCACTTGATAAGTCACAAAATATAACCATTCTTGCTGGGCTAATATTCCGGGTGGCTTTGTGGGAAAAGAGTTGAGGTCTCTGGAGTCTCCTATTTCACTGGTAAAGAATAGGGACCCAGGAAAATCTCAGGTCAGCCCAGAGCTGGCTGGCAGAAATATCTAGAAGAGAATGCAGTTGCCACATCAGTGCATTCCACCAGAAACTAATTTTTTTTTCAGATAAAATTGAATTTAATGCCTGATTCAGTTAATACTTCAGGATCACTGGTGAAAACAGTTGACAGGCATCCTCAACGTTGTCTTCTGAGTCTAAAGTGCTGTCACAGTGTGCCTGATCAGAAGTGAAATCCAGCAGACTGGTGTTGTGTTTTTTATTTATTTATTTATTTATTATTTATTTATTATTTTTTTTTCTCTAGCCACTCTTGGTAAGTTTGGGTAAAATAGAAGCAATAAGTTTATATTGTTGAAGTTCGATTTCCACATCAGTTCAAACTCTTATGAGGCCCTCATGACTGCGGCAATCAGTGTTTGCATTCACCATCATGATCACTGGGAAAATGCAAGTGAAGACAGTATATTTCTACATATTTTAGAATAATTAAAATGAAAAGGACTGAAGAGATCAAGTATCACCAGCTGTGTGGAAGAAGTCTCAGCCACTGCTGGCAGGACTGTAAATTGATGTAACTGTGCTGGGAAGCTGGCATCATCTAATAAATCTAAACATATGCATGTCCTGTGGCCCAGCCATTCCTCCATACTGAAACACGAACAGAACACAGCTCCCCTAACTGACAGGCATGCAGGAGATTGTTCATAGAATATTCATATGAGTCTCATGGTGCAAAGTCCCCCAAAACTATGCACAGTAGAATAATCAAATAAAGGCACATTGTAATTAAAGGGATAGAACATGCGAATGTCATGGCTAAATCTCACCAACTGAATATTCTACGGAGCGAGTCAGATGCAAAAGGGGTGTATAAACCTGTTAATTCATACAATAGTTTCAAAATAGACAAAATTGCACTGTGCTGGTGGAAGAGAGGAAGTGACTGTTTTTAAGATGGGGGAAAGAATAGCCCAGGGAATGTGGGTCAGAGGATGTGGGTAAAGTTCTGGTCCTGGAGTCGGTGCTGGTTATACAATATTGCTAGTAAAACTTCAGATACCGCATCAACACTGAAAAAACCATGTGAAATCTCTCTCCTGTCTGGCAAGGCATGCTCTGTGAGAAAGTGTAGTGACCTTCCAAGCATTGGTCTACTCTTCCTAAGAGGGAAACTTTTGAATGAGATTGATCAGTCCTTTCTGTACAAATAGCAGTTTACTGTTGTATGAAAAACATCTGGGGTATCCCCAGGGCTCCTGACTGGCAGGGTCTCCCTGCTGTAGCAGTACAAAATGGGGCCCTGCACAGCATTCCCAGTGAGCTAAGAAGGGAAGCACCTTGCTCTGGGCCCATGGGATTTGCTCACTAGATACCAGCTAAGTGGCAATTTGTCCTTGAACACATGAAAAAATAAAAAGCACAACCACCTCGCTCCTTGATGGTGTGGGCAGCACATCCCTTTTTAAAGAGTTGGTCTGAAGGCATTCTGTAGACTCCCCCAGGGGTACTATACCCTCCTGCACATTGTATTCTGTTTCTTATCA